>NW_027967226.1:0-208 GCF_054177405.1 Leptonychotes weddellii
AAACAAAACCCAAAACAGAAAAGAAATAACAAAATGGCAGTAAGTAATACCTATCAATAATTATATTAAATGTAAATGGCCTAAGTGTTCCAATCAAATAACATAGGGTGGAGAATGGATAAATGAGCAAGATCTATCTATTTGGTGCCTACAAGAGATCATCTCAGATGTAGAGACACATACAGTCTAAAAGATAAGGGATGGAAAA
>NW_027967227.1:0-208 GCF_054177405.1 Leptonychotes weddellii
ACAGCACCTCCCTCACAGGACTATTGTGAGGATTCACGCAAAGTACTTGACCCAGAGGAAGTTCTCAAGAAGTGAGGTGGCTCCGTGACTGTTGTTGTTCCTATTTCATTATGAATAGCAGGTCGCCTGGCAACCAAGGGAAGCAGGCGTCTCTGAGGCCTGTTCTACAGAAGAGGAAGTGAGGGCGAGGGTCCAGAGCCGGGGATCC
>NW_027967228.1:0-208 GCF_054177405.1 Leptonychotes weddellii
TAAATAAATAGGGGCGCCTGGGTGGCTCAGTTGGTTAAGCAACTGCCTTCGGCTCAGGTCATGATCCTGGGGTCCCGGGATCGAGTCCCGCATCGGGCTCCCTGCTCGGCAGGGAGTCTGCTTCTCCCTCTGACCCTCCTCCCTCTCATGCTCTCTGTCTCTCATTCTCTCTCTCGCAAATAAATAAATAAAATCTTTTAAAAAAATA
>NW_027967229.1:0-208 GCF_054177405.1 Leptonychotes weddellii
CCCCTCCCTCCGGGCCTTCCCCGCCCTGGCCGAGGGGCCTCCAGGCTCCCACCTTGAACAGGGTGGCGGCGGCGCTGTAGCTGACGCTGAGCAGGAAGAGGGTGATGAAGACGAGCAGGCTGGCCCACAGCTCGTCCAGCTCCTGGCTCTCAGCAGCATCTGCACACAGCTCCTGGAGCTCCAGCTCTGCAGGCACGGGCCGGTCAGC
>NW_027967230.1:0-208 GCF_054177405.1 Leptonychotes weddellii
GGGTCCTGAGACCACACTGTCCCGGAGGGTTCCACCCCCCGCTTAGCCACCGGAGTGACGTCCCTCAGCGGAGCAGACTTTTAAAAGTTCCGATTTTGTGCTCCGTGGTTCTATCACTTGCCAGAAGCGGCCGACGGAGGCCCCTCCCCCGCCGTCTATCCTCCCGAATATCGCCTCGGATTCACTTCTCCGCACGTCCTACCTTCCA
>NW_027967231.1:0-208 GCF_054177405.1 Leptonychotes weddellii
ATAAAAATAAGGAGTCAGGATATATCTTTGGACTTAACATGTGGAGATTACTTGTATATTTTAGTAACGGTAGTTTCAGTGGGGTAGTGGGAAGAGTTTGAATGGAGTGGGTTTGAAAGAATGGGAGGAAAGAGCCTGATAGGCAAAGGTATTTTTTAGATGTTTTGTTATACAAGGTAATAAAGAACCAGGATGATAATTGAAGAAG
>NW_027967232.1:0-208 GCF_054177405.1 Leptonychotes weddellii
AATGCCTTTCCAAGGGCCTTATTCCTTCAGGGGTTCAGTGTCCTCTGACAGGTGACCATGGATGGTCAATGGATTGTTAATCAGACCAACCCTAATTCTTACCATCTCTCCCGGGTGAAAAAGAATAATGTCCTACCAGGGATAAAATGCACATATCACCCATAAAATCTTTGTGGTCAACTTAAAAAAAAAAAAAAAAACACCAAAA
>NW_027967233.1:0-1144 GCF_054177405.1 Leptonychotes weddellii
CCAACATCTATCGTTTCCTGACTTGTTAATTTTAGCTATTCTGACTGGTGTGAGACGGTATGAGGTTTTGATTTGGATTTCCCTGATGCCGAGCGATGTTGAGCACTTTTTCGTTTCTGTTGGCCATTTGGACGTCTTCGTTGGAAAAATGTCTGTTTATGTCTTCTGCCCATTTCCTGATTCGATCATTTGTTCTTTGGGTGTAGAGTTTGATAAGTTCTTTATAGATTTTGGATACTAGCCCTTTATCGGATATGTCATTTACAAATATCTTCTCCCATTCTGTCGGTTGTCTTTTGGTTTTGTTGACTGTATTTTTGCTGTGCAAAAGCTTTTTATCTTTCTGAAGTCCCAATAGTTCATTTCTGCCCTTGCTGCCCTTGCCTTTGGCGATGTTTCTAGGAAGAATTTGCTGCAGCTGAGGTCAAAGAGATTGCTGCCTGTGTTCTCCTTTAGGATTTTGATGGACTCCTGTCTTACATTGAGGTCTTTCAACCATTTGGAGTCTATTTTTGTGTGTGGTGTAAGGAAAGGGTCCAGTTTCATTCTTCTGCATGTGGCTGTCCAATTTTCCCAACACCATTTGTTGAAGAGACTGTCTTTTTTCCATTGGACATTCTTTCCTGCTTTGTTGAAGATTAGTTGACCATAGAATTGAGGGCCCATTTCTGGGCTCTCTATTCTGTTCCATTGATCTATGTGTCTGTTTTTATGCCAGTACCATACTGTCTTGATGATGACAGCTTTGTAACAGAGCTTGAAGTCCGGAATTGTGATGCCACCAGCTTTGCTTTTCTTTTTCAACATTCCTCCGACTATTCGGGATCTTTTCTGGTTCCATACAAATTTTAGAATTATTTGCTCCATTTCTTTGAAAAAAGTGGATGGTATTTTGATAGGGATTTGCTTTGAATGTGTAGATTATCTAGTAGCATTGAGATCTTCACAATATTTGTTCTTCCCATCCATGAGCATGGAACATTTTTCCATTTCTTTGTGTCTTCCTCAATTTCTTTCATGAGTACTTTATAGTTTTCTGAGTATGGATTCTTTGCCTCTGTGGTTAGATTTATTCCTAGGTATCTTATGGGTTTGGGTGCAATTGTAAATGGGATTGACTCCTTAATTTCTCTTTCTTCTGTCT
>NW_027967234.1:0-208 GCF_054177405.1 Leptonychotes weddellii
CCCAGAGTGGATTTATGTATTTTAAAGAAGAATTTTATTTATTTATTTATTGATTGATTTTTATTTGACAGAAAGAGAGAACAGGCAGGGGGAGCGGGAGAGGGAGAAGCAGGCTCCCCGCTGAGCAGGGAGCCCGATGCGGGGCTCGATCCCAGGACCCTGGGATCATGACCTGAGCCAAAGGCAGACGCTTAACTGACTGAGCCAC
>NW_027967235.1:0-208 GCF_054177405.1 Leptonychotes weddellii
CCCCCCCCCGGATGGGTTAGCCTGGTGGTGGGTATTGAGGAGGGCACGTTCTGCATGGAGCACTGGGTGTTATGCACAAACAATGAATCATGGAACACTACATCAAAAACTAATGATGTAATGTATGGTGATTAGCATAACAATTAAAAAGTAAAAAAAAAAAAGAAGAAAAGCAGATGTGAATTACCTTCTAGCTCATGGCAGCATA
>NW_027967236.1:0-208 GCF_054177405.1 Leptonychotes weddellii
ATACTCGGTGTCTCCTGGCTTTCAGGCTGTGGTCCCTCATGCAGGCAGTGCTCCACTACAGCTGTTCTCACCTGGCTCCTCCTGGGCACTGGGGCCACAAAAAATGTCCCCAGAGTGAGATACTAGGACAGACAGTGGACAGAAAATAAAGGGGCAGCACAGGCAATCAATCTTCAGGTGCTGGGGGCTGTGCTGGCCTGTGGTCTGC
>NW_027967237.1:0-208 GCF_054177405.1 Leptonychotes weddellii
CCCAGGGACTTCTGAGTGCCTGTATTTACTGTTCCCTGAGGCCAGGTGCATGACTATCTTTCCTGGGGCTGTTAGACCTCCCATAGATTTCTGCTTTTGCCTAAAGGTTGCTTTTTTTGTTTTTTGTTTTTTTACTTGGAGCCTACTTTTAACTTCTAACCCTTTTAAATATGTCAGTATCTCAAGTGGGTTTCTCATAGGCAGCAAA
>NW_027967238.1:0-208 GCF_054177405.1 Leptonychotes weddellii
GAAAATATTCTAGAGTTAAATGGTGGTGATGGTTGCACAACTTTGTGAATACACTAAAACCACTGAATAAGTGTGAATATTTATGGTATGAATTACTTCTCAATTAAAAAAAAAAAGCCATGAGATAATGTATGGTAGATCCCTGAATATTACTTGGCACATAAGCGATAGTCAGTGAGTGTTTCCTCCCTCCCTCCCTCCCTCCCTC
>NW_027967239.1:0-208 GCF_054177405.1 Leptonychotes weddellii
CCTATTAATAAAAAAGACTATTTCTAATCCCCAAATTTCAGATTTACAGGAGACCAGCAAGAAATGGTTACCTCAGCAGGTGGTGACATTTTGGCTTCTCAAATTTCACTAAGGACTTACTTTACATTGGGCAGCTTGCTAGAGAAAAGTTCCAGTCTCTTATTGTGTAGAGGTGTTGTTTGAGTCTTTGTCCCTTTCCCTGTCAAGA
>NW_027967240.1:0-208 GCF_054177405.1 Leptonychotes weddellii
AATGCCTTTCCAAGGGCCTTATTCCTTCAGGGGTTCAGTGTCCTCTGACAGGTGACCATGGATGGTCAATGGATTGTTAATCAGACCAACCCTAATTCTTACCATCTCTCCCGGGTGAAAAAGAATAATGTCCTACCAGGGATAAAATGCACATATCACCCATAAAATCTTTGTGGTCAACTTAAAAAAAAAAAAAAAACACCAAAAC
>NW_027967241.1:0-208 GCF_054177405.1 Leptonychotes weddellii
GTGGGGTGTGGAGGCAGGGGGCTGGCTCTGAAGTCCTCAGAGCCCATCCAGTCTGCAGATCCGGTGGCAGAGCCTCAGAGCACCAGAAGCCAGCAGGGCTAGAGCGTGGGTCCTGGGGGAACACTGGGGCTGTGTGGGAAGAAGGGTGGCCAGCTGCGGGAGAGTGGGCAGTGACTCGGGCGCACGGTCGGGGCGGGGGTGGGGGGGA
>NW_027967242.1:0-208 GCF_054177405.1 Leptonychotes weddellii
TGAGGAGGCCACATTCTGCATGGAGCACTGGGTGTTATGCACAAACAATGAATCATGGAACACTTCATCTAGAACTAATGATGTAATGTATGGGGATTAACATAAGAATTAAAAAAAAAAATAAAGAGAACTATAACCTTGTGAAAAAAATAAATAAATAAATATGTAAATAAATCTTTAAAAAAAAAAAAAAAGCTCAAGGCCCACA
>NW_027967243.1:0-208 GCF_054177405.1 Leptonychotes weddellii
AATCAGCAGTTTCCTTCATTGATGCTCACTGAATTGGAGAAAAGAAATGTGATGAGATATGACTCAACTATCTCTACCATTGCTTCAACATCTGACCTAATTTTTGGTTTTGGATCATCTAGAAGGATTTTGCTTGAACAGAGCACCCCATAGCTATGAAAGCTTGCAAACCACTGGATTTCCTAATTTTTAAGGTTCCATTAGCTCT
>NW_027967244.1:0-1144 GCF_054177405.1 Leptonychotes weddellii
GTAATGCTATTTAGATGAATCTGATAAAAAGTACAATTAATATTAGTCTATTGAATATACATACTTTCTGGAAGAAGAGGAAGATGGTGGAGGAGTAGAGGACCATAGTTTTGTCCGATCCCTGGAATTCAGCTGGATAGCTTTCAAATCATTCTGAAGACTTGGGAACTCAACCTTAGATCTAAGAAAAGAACTGTTGCAATTCTACAAATAGAAAAGCGACCAATTTCTGCGAGGTAGGAGGTGTGGAGAAGCGAATGCACGGTGATACATGGGAAGATAAACCGTGGGGGTAGGGAGCCTCTATAAGCCGGCTATCAGAAAGTGATAAAGCAGTGGTGTGCAAAGCAGAACTTTTAGAAGTCTGCTCCGGTGAGGGACATCCCTGCTTGAAAGGCGCTCAGGTGCAGAAGCAGGGTGGAATGCTAGGTGGGACAGCCTTATCTCAGGATCCCCAGGGTCCCAGAAAGAATGGGGGTGCCTGAGTATGGGAGAGTTCCCAGGCATTTGAGCAGTGAAGCCGGCTGCAATCAGAGAGCTGAGGAGGGGGCTTTCAGCTCAGTGTTGCCATAAACCACAAACCGCAGCCAGTGGGGTGACCGCTCTCAGAGCAGGGGCCGTACAAGCGGCAGAACCAGTGTAACACCTCCCTCCCTCCCCCAGGAGGAGTGGCATGAATGCATGCCACAGGAGACTGCAAAGTTTGGAAACTCCAAAGGGGGTTGTATGCTTGAGATAAAAATGTTCAATCACAGGCTGGGTGTACACAGAATGCAGACAGAAACCAGGGAGACAAGAGTGATTGACAGCTTCTCCATGAGGGCACACTGAAGAGTGGAGAGTGCCAGCTTTCAGCTCCAGGGTTGGACACTGGGAGGCTGACATTTTCATTCTCATCCTATAAAGTGGTGCGGAAAGCCTTCAGGGAACAAAAGCGACATAGAGCATTCCTGAGGCCCTGACTTAGCCTGGCTCCCTGGCAAGGGCAGTGCAATACTACTGGAGCAAAGACCCCTGAGAATCAGCACAACAGGCCTGTCCTCCAGAAAATCAGAAGAACATCCGGCTAAGACCAAGTTTACCGATCACACAGAACTGCCAAACTCCAGCACTAGAAGAAATTACTATATAGAATTCATGGCTT
>NW_027967245.1:0-208 GCF_054177405.1 Leptonychotes weddellii
CGGGCTGTTGATCCAAGTGGACTGTGTAATCTCTAGGTCTTGAAAGTAATAAACCTTTATTTTTCAAAGTTTCCTGTGTTGTTCCTGAAGTGTGTCTTGCAGTCATAATAAGAACCACAAGGGCGAGTCTCACCACAACATTCGTTATGGGGAGGCTGAGACGTGCACAAAACATGAACCTCCGTCCCTGAAGGGAGAATGCTGGCTC
>NW_027967246.1:0-208 GCF_054177405.1 Leptonychotes weddellii
ATTAAAAGGTATTTTGCTCTGGGTTTAAATATGCTTGTTAGTTGATGAAATTCAGAGTAATTTTTACCAAATAAATAAAATGGCCTAGAGAGTTTTTCAATTTTCTGTCTCCCTGACACATTTTACTCCCGGGGTAATCATAGGCTAAATTCTTATAAAGTCATTATATGAGATAGCTCAATAGAACACTCCAGTATCCTCAAAATTC
>NW_027967247.1:0-208 GCF_054177405.1 Leptonychotes weddellii
CCTCTCCCGACCACCTCCCCACAGACCACATTTTCCTTATCCATTCATCCATCAATGGACCTTTAGGTTGTTTCCACGTCTTGGCTATTGTGAATAATACTACAGTGAATATGGGAGTGCAAGTACCTGTTTGAGATCCTGACTTCAATTATTTTGGATAAAAGCCCAGAAGTGAGATTGCTGCATTATAGGGTGGTTCATTTGTTGC
>NW_027967248.1:0-208 GCF_054177405.1 Leptonychotes weddellii
GACCCTTCCCCCCTTGGGTGCAATTCGCTTGCGTTAGGCAGGGACAGGCCAGGGTCTTAGTCATCTCATCCAAGGGGCCTAAAGAAGACCTACAGAAGCCCTAGCCTCCACAGATTCTAGCTGGAGATCCCAGAGATGACCGATCCTGCCTCCACCATACGAACCCCAAAGTGCTGCACTCCCAGTTCCAGACACTCCATCATCATCA
>NW_027967249.1:0-208 GCF_054177405.1 Leptonychotes weddellii
AAAATATCAGTAGTTCTGTTCCAGTGGGTGGTCCTGGAATTGGGAGAACAAGAACCAGGAAGGTAAGGCATGGGGCAGAGATCACTGTGGAAGCTATGCTCTCGGAGCCCTAGGGCGTGGTGAAATGGAAATGAAGTTGCAGCGCTGGAAACTGTTTTCTCATCCACCTTATGTATGCTGTTGAATGACCCTTGTGGTACGGCTTGCG
>NW_027967250.1:0-208 GCF_054177405.1 Leptonychotes weddellii
GTGATCCAGGAATTGCACTACTGGGTATTTACCCCAAAGGGCACTTGCAATTTTAAACTAGAGTTGTAGGGAAAGACCTTACTGACAAGTGACTTTCAAGTGGAGTCCTGAAGGAGCCATATGAATGTCTGGAGTTTGAGCATTCCAGGCAGTGGAAATAGTAAGTGTATAGGCCCTGGGACAGGTGTGTGCTTAGTGTGTTCATGGA
>NW_027967251.1:0-208 GCF_054177405.1 Leptonychotes weddellii
GATATGTCAGAAATCACAATAACTATAAGCAAATAAAAGTTCCAGTTAAAAACAGGGATTTGCAGACTGGAAAACAGACAAGTAAGTTTATAAAAGACGTAGCTAAAAGGACACAGAAAGATATATATGTATATATTTCTAACCAAAAGCAAATATTAACCAAAGGGTATTGCTCTGCTGTACTGAATGCAGATAAAACGGACTTTAA
>NW_027967252.1:0-208 GCF_054177405.1 Leptonychotes weddellii
ACACGCACACTCCCTCTGTCGCTCCACTTCTGTGTCAATGAAGCCAAAAGGAAATTTAGCAGACTTTAAGGGTTTTCTTTATTTGAAGAAACGTATGTTGAACCAGTGAAAAGGATAAAAAGCAGATTAAGGAAAGCCAGGAACTCTGGAGACATGAGATGCGATGGTGAGTCTTCTTCATTTCCAAACACCCAGAGAGCCTGGTGGG
>NW_027967253.1:0-208 GCF_054177405.1 Leptonychotes weddellii
CTCTTTCTAAAATAAATAAATAAATAAATAAATAAATAAATAAATCTTTAAAAGTAAAATTGTGTAGTAAAGTGATCAAGTTAGTTTTATAACATTGTTATTGCAATTGAGAGGGATTTTGAGTCAAGTCAATTTCATGTTCTCCACTTCTCACCTTGTTAGCACCAACACCCACTACCTGGGTGTGAGATGTGTGTAAACACACAAG
>NW_027967254.1:0-208 GCF_054177405.1 Leptonychotes weddellii
GTGGTGGGTATTGAGGAGGGCACGTTCTGCATGGAGCACTGGGTGTTGTGCACAAACAATGAATCATGGAACACTACATCTAAAACTAATGATGTAATGTAGGGGATTAACATAAGAATAAAAAAAAAAAGAGTGAGGTTTCGGCATATCATACATTCATTCAATACCTCTGGAGCTCTCCAGGCCTCAGTAACACTGATTATAATGA
>NW_027967255.1:0-1144 GCF_054177405.1 Leptonychotes weddellii
GGGAAGGGGCCCTGGGAGGACATGAAGGGCCCTCCTTCCTCTTTTTGTCTCAAGACCCCAGCATCACCCTCTCTGTGTCTCTCCCCCTTGCAGGGTCCTGGGCCCAGTCTGTGCTGACTCAGCCGCCCTCCGTGTCTGGGGCTTTGGGTCAGAGGGTCACCATCTCCTGCACTGGAAGCAGCTCCAACATCGGGGGTGGTTATGCTGTGAGCTGGTACCAACAGCTCCCAGGAAAAGCCCCCAGAACCGTCATCTATGGTAACAGCAACCGACCCTCAGGGATCCCGGATCGATTCTCTGGCTCCAAGTCTGGCAGCTCAGGCACCCTGACCATCACTGGGCTCCAGGCTGAGGACGAGGCTGAGTATTACTGTGTATCTTGGGATTATAGTGTCAGTACTCACACAGTGCTCCCCGCCTGTGGGGAAGTGAGACAAAAACCTACTTACCCCTTGCAAAGTGAATGAGCACCCCAGCTGCCTGCTTAGGCTCCCCCTGTAATTCTCCTCATTCTTGGGCTGACGCCCTGGACCCAGGTCCCTCCTGGGGCACCACCTGGGAATGGTGGCTCCTTCTCTCCTTTCTGTCCTCCGAGTCCCTCAGAGCAGCCCATTTGTACACGAAGGGCCTCGAAGGAAATAGAAAGTCTTGTCTTCACGAGCTGGGACAATGTACTTCTAGGCTAGTGTGCATTCTTTTATCATCATCTGAGTTTTCAGTACCCGAAGCTCTCTCGGGTCACGAAGCCACCATGGGCCCTCAGCACCGCCCCTGCTCTGCAGAGGGACAGGGCAGCTCCCTTGTCACCTGCCCTCATTACTGGCTTAGCCTTAACCAGATGGCAGTTCCAGTGAGTGTTGGATGTTCGTGTGGAATATATAAAACAATGCCGAACTCAGAACTAGAAAAGCCAAAAAAAAAAAAAAGCCTTCTAGAGGAAAACCTGCATGTGAATGTTTATGGAAACTTTATTCATAATCACACGTGAGAGCAATTAAAACCCTGCACACCGATTTTTTACCAGCTTCTCATAAAATGACCAAGGCTTGAGGTCATAAACATGTCCTCCATTAGGATGTGTATTCAAAGAGTAGGCTATTAGTCAAAATTTAAAGGAAATAAGCTCTCAAGTCCAAAAACATAC
>NW_027967256.1:0-208 GCF_054177405.1 Leptonychotes weddellii
CGACTGAGGCACCCAGGCATCCCTAAAATAAAATAAATTTTAAAAATAAAATTCTATTCTAAATATCCAAATTGTTATAACAAATATAGAAATAAGGATATGAAATGTTCAGGGGCACCTGGGTGGCTCAGTCCTTAAGCGTCTGCCTTCGACTCAGGTCATGATCCCAGGGTCCTGGGATGGAGCCCCGCATGGGGCTCCCTGCTCA
>NW_027967257.1:0-208 GCF_054177405.1 Leptonychotes weddellii
ATGATCCCAGGGTCCTGGGATCGAGCCCCGCATCGGGCTCCCTGCTCAGCGGGGAGCCTGCTTCTCCCTCTCCCGCTGCCCCTGCTTGTGTTCCCTCTCTCGCCGTGTTTCTCTCTGTCAGATAATAAATAAAATCTTAAAAAAAAACAAAACAAAACAATAAAGAAAGGAACATAACCTAGTCCTACTGTCTAGGTCCTTACATTTG
>NW_027967258.1:0-208 GCF_054177405.1 Leptonychotes weddellii
CTTCCACCCGCGTATGATGATCTCGACTCTGTGAGGGGTCTGCCCTTGTCCCAGCTCACAGGGGAAGAGCACCCTGGTGGGCTGTGCTCGCATCCGGCGTCTGGGTTCCCGGGGCCGGAGCTTTGTTGCTGCTTTGTTTGTTGAACGGAAGCTACAGAAACACCTCCCCACCCCAGAAGCACTATGGGCTATTAAAGTAAGAGTACCC
>NW_027967259.1:0-208 GCF_054177405.1 Leptonychotes weddellii
ATAGATGATTTTTTTTTTTTTAAAGATTTTATTTATTTATTTGAGAGAGAGAGACAGAGAGAGAGCATGAGAGGGGGGAGGGTCCGGAGGGTCAGAGGGAGAAGCAGACTCCCCACGGAGCAGGGAGCCCGATGCGGGACTCGATCCAGGGACTCCAGGATCATGACCTGAGCCGAAGGCAGTCGCTTAACCAACTGAGTCACCCAGG
>NW_027967260.1:0-208 GCF_054177405.1 Leptonychotes weddellii
CAAAAAAGCCTGTTTTATAACAATCCAGTTCTCTGATTCTACAAATAAGTTTAAAAAAATATATTTCTATACAATACAGGAAAAATTGTGTGAAGTTCACATTTTCATGTTTAATGTATCATGATTTAAAATATTATAGAATACTCTTTATTTTTAATTGTAAAAATAGTTATTTCTAGGTGAATCACTTTTTGTTCTACATGAAATA
>NW_027967261.1:0-208 GCF_054177405.1 Leptonychotes weddellii
GACAATTTTTTGGAAATGTTTAGCTGTGCACGGGTCAGGGAAATGGGGCACTTGCTGGAGTAAGACGTGCACAGCAGAGGGAGCGGAGCAAGATGGCGGAGGAGTAGGAGACCTGGATTTCGTCTCCTCTCAGGAATTCAGCTGGATAGGGATCAAACCATTCTGAACACCTACAAACCCAACAGGAGATCGAAGAAAAGAAGAGCAA
>NW_027967262.1:0-208 GCF_054177405.1 Leptonychotes weddellii
AATTGGCCATGCTTTTTTGAAGGTTTGAAAACAACTCCAATAGGTTACCCAAAATATTGTTTTGATCACAAGAATCTTAAGACTTCTTTAAAAAGTCTTCAGTTGTAGAACAAAATTGTTTACTTCAACACCCTCTTTAAAAAATATATATATTTTATTAATTTATTTATTTGAGAGAGCGAATGAGTGGGGGAGAGGAGCAGAGGGA
>NW_027967263.1:0-208 GCF_054177405.1 Leptonychotes weddellii
CCTCATTCTACCGGCGCCGAAATGTGCACCCTGCACAAAACTCGAGGCTCATCAAGCAAAGCAAACCCTGCTTCACGTCACACGGCTCACGCCGCACATTTCCCGGCTCGGAAGCCTCCGTCCCCAGAGCCCACTGAGCAGTCTGCACTCGGGATCTCCAGCTGCCTCTCACCTCTTGACGTGAAGGTCGTCCAGCCGCTGTGACTCG
>NW_027967264.1:0-208 GCF_054177405.1 Leptonychotes weddellii
AGATAACACGTTTATTACTTTGCTGCATTTTGGTATTTTTCATTCAAATATACCACGTCTAGAAATGAAGCTTAGTGGCAGTCCTCCTCCACCTAGAAAATCAGGGCAGGGCTGGGAGGACCAATTATCACTTATTATGTATTTGAGGATAATGGGATATATTCTGTATAGAAATTTTTCTTTTCCTTTAAACGTGTGACTGCCAAAG
>NW_027967265.1:0-208 GCF_054177405.1 Leptonychotes weddellii
CCTTTGGTCCGTCCATCTAATAGCCACTGGGTTTCTGTGTCCACATCAGTTTGTTGGAATTCTATTCCAATTTTTGGCCTTTCCGTTCCGGTGTCAGTTCTCACTTCAGGGACAGACTGGTTCCATATTTGTTGGTTTCTCCCATGGGTGTACCTTGGAGATAGGGCAGGTTTGGCTCCAGACCACGGCAGCAACGCAAACACCACAG
>NW_027967266.1:0-1144 GCF_054177405.1 Leptonychotes weddellii
TATTGATTTCATGTGAAGGCTCTATATCCTCTGAGATTACTAACCTTAACCTCAGCTTGGCTAATGGAAACATTCATTGTAAATAGTGTATCGGTCTAACTTTACCAGTTGATCACATTTGTTCTTTTCATAAACACCATTGCATAGCTTCCCCTAGAATTTACAGAAAAACATAACAATAGCCAGAAAAAATGAGAGGCTGCACAGAATAAAAGAGACCATTCTGGTTAACAACAACAGCCAACAAATCATGCCAAAAACCTTTTAATCTCTCTGGCCTTCATCATGCAAATATGATTGTGTTAGAAAGTGCTAATAATTACTAATATATCATCTATTAAGGTGAACAAAAGATGGGATGTACCATTGTAGGAAGTAAAGAGGTATAAAATCTCATGACTTTGGAAGCAGTCATGTGATTAGGATGTGATTTCCAAGATCTCAGTCATTTCGTCTCAGTGGAAAGTTATCAGAAACAGAATACTGATAAAAGACTTAGGTCTCATACAGTATACATGCGTAAATGTTGTAAAAATGACTGTCACAAGGATGATACACACAGCCCTACTACATTGAACTCAGCTGAAAAATCCAACTAAAACATTAAAACACCAATTACTCCCTCTGATGGCCAGAATTTTTATAACAGGGAGGGAGGATGACTTCAACAAAAATAGCTGGATTTATATGGTAGAAGCTCAGCCAGCACTTGAGCATGCCTCCATACAAACTCAACACCTCAGTGTTTGCCACGGCCTGGGTTTTCACTGCTTTGATCCCAGGTGAATTTGTGAAGTTTGTGTAGGAAGTTCCCAGATTCCTGGTTTCACCCCTATTTTTTTTTTTTTTTTTTTTAAGATTTTTTAATTTATTTATTTGAGAGAGAGAGAATGAGAGACAGAGAGCATGAGAGGGGGGAGGGTCAGAGGGAGAAGCAGACTCCCCGCCGAGCAGGGAGCCCGATGCGGGACTCGATCCCGGGACTCCAGGATCATGACCTGAGCCGAAGGCAGTCGCTTAACCGACTGAGCCACCCAGGCGCCCCTCACCCCTATTTTTAATGTAACCTTCCAGCCCTACTCAGACACTTCTCATCTCTCAAGAAAACTAATTTCTACCAGAGTTTGATGTTGGTAATAGTTTA
>NW_027967267.1:0-208 GCF_054177405.1 Leptonychotes weddellii
CTCCTCCCTCTGGTCTGATTCAGAAGATCTGCGTTGGGGCTCGAGAAACCTTCACGTCTGACAAGTTCCCCAAGTGACTCTGACAAAGATTGGAGAGCAGATGATGAGAAATGCTGACCTAACTTGTCAGGCAATCAGATGTTACCCGGGTTCTGAATTCCCAGCACCCAGATTCCACTGCAACGCAAAGCAGAATGCCAAGAAATTC
>NW_027967268.1:0-208 GCF_054177405.1 Leptonychotes weddellii
AAGCTGCCATTTCTGAGGCAGCCAAAACAGTGTGCCATTTTTAGTCTCTGATACCAATTGCTTTTCCTACAGGCATCTTCACTGGTGGACCAGTTGCCAAAGCAGATCTGTCTTTCAGAGGCTTGCTTTTGGTCACACTCTATGGGCTCATTTGATAAAGAGGCTGACTCCAAGCCATGCTTAAGCTTTTGCTTCATGGACTGTGTTC
>NW_027967269.1:0-208 GCF_054177405.1 Leptonychotes weddellii
GAATCTATCTATGTTGCATTCCCAAAATGACAAAATTAAAGAGATGGAGAAGATATAAGTGTCAGATTTCCCAGGTTCTTTCACTTCAAATATTGAGCCAGACAAAAAAGTGTGGAAAGTAAGGTGAAATGAATGTTTTAAGATTATGGGATTCCAAATACTCCATCAAGAGTAAATGTGAGTGAATTTCCTCATCACTTGGCGGGGA
>NW_027967270.1:0-208 GCF_054177405.1 Leptonychotes weddellii
AGTGAGAAACATCAGTGAGAAGTTTGGGGATTTTCACACCCCTGATATAATTTTGGCGGAGGTGGCAATGACAAATTTGTGTTGTGTTCCACACAGAGGAACTCGATTGAGGGCCAGAGGTCTGGTCACAAGTAGCAAACCACTGCTCAGCTGCTTCAGGAAGACCGCCCTCTTGCCTCTGTGGTGCCCAGTGAGGATGGTCAGAATG
>NW_027967271.1:0-208 GCF_054177405.1 Leptonychotes weddellii
AAAAAAAAACCCAAAAACTAACGATGTAATGTATGGTGATTAACATAACATAATAAAATAAAATTAAAAAAAAGAATCCTGTTAGGCCTCTTTAGCAAGAATCTCCCTACACTTGATGTCTCTCCTCTTAGTGTTCCATCCACTGGCTCCCTCACTCTATTTTTTTACTACATGTCTCCAGCTGTCTTTGTTGTTTATGGAATTGAGC
>NW_027967272.1:0-208 GCF_054177405.1 Leptonychotes weddellii
GCCCCTCCACAGCGCCCCCAGTCCTGCCTCCAGGTCGGGGCACGTCTCTGCCCTTTGTGCTTCTAAAACAACCCGCCGCTCCCAGTTTGCCTGCGTGACCCCGCCGCTCTGGGTTTCCACCCCAGGGGCTGCCCTAAAGTCCTTTCCCCGCCACTACCATTCTGCAAATCTGTGCCCGGTCCCCAGCACGCGAGGCTGTTGCTCACCA
>NW_027967273.1:0-208 GCF_054177405.1 Leptonychotes weddellii
AAAATATCAGTAGTTCTGTTCCAGTGGGTGGTCCTGGAATTGGGAGAACAAGAACCAGGAAGGTAAGGCATGGGGCAGAGATCACTGTGGAAGCTATGCTCGCGGAGCCCTAGGGCGTGGTGAAATGGAAATGAAGTTGCAGCGCTGGAAACTGTTTTCTCATCCACCTTATGTATGCTGTTGAATGACCCTTGTGGTACGGCTTGCG
>NW_027967274.1:0-208 GCF_054177405.1 Leptonychotes weddellii
GAATGAATGAATAAACTTTAAAGTAAATACATAAGTAAATAAAACATGAGATTTACTTTCCATCCATCTGATTGGCCAAGACTAAATGGTTATTACCCAGGGCCGGCAAAGGTGTAGGAAGAGGGACGGTGTTGGGCGCCCTGCTGGTGTGTGAATGACTGAAACCCACGTGTATCGAATGCCTTACCTGTGTGGAGTTTTCTGCCCC
>NW_027967275.1:0-208 GCF_054177405.1 Leptonychotes weddellii
AAGACAGACGCTTAACGACTGAGCCACCTAGGCGCCCCATTAAATTTCATTTTTCTTACAGCATAATATCAGTGAATCTTTTTACTGAAAATTGGCTAACAGTGAGTTTCTATTTTTATATTTTATTTCCAATATATTTGTGGGATGACATACATTACATTGCATTTTTTGAATACTAATGAGATGGAGTCACCCTCATTAATGCTGT
>NW_027967276.1:0-208 GCF_054177405.1 Leptonychotes weddellii
ATCTTGGGCTTTTTTTTTTTTTTCTTTTTAATTAAGGAGATTAGCCCTTCAGGGTATCATACTTTTCCCCCAGATTATTGTCTTTTTAATTTTTTTTTTTAAAGATTTTATTTATTTCTTTGACACAGAGGGAGAGAGTACAAGCAGGGGGAGCGGCAGAGGGAGAGGGAGAACCAGGCTCCCCACTGAGCAGAGAGCCCGATGTGGC
>NW_027967277.1:0-1144 GCF_054177405.1 Leptonychotes weddellii
GAACACATGCACGTGTGTACCCACGTGCACCCCAACACAATACACTCACGCTGTCACACACACAAACATGCACACGTGGACATGCACGCTCCGGTCACATGTAACCGCCATGCACACACACGCACACACTCACGCACGTGTGTACCCACGTGCACCCCAACACAATACACTCACGCTGTCACATACTCATCCTTCTGGAAGCTTCTGTCTTGCCTTCCCATACAGGCTTTTCCTGCTCGTAACGCAGAGAGAGAAATATCCTTTTTTATAAAATCCCTGTTCTGACAGCCCGTTCTCAATTCTAATGCTTCTTACCTTGCAGGATGCAAGCTGGGGGACACTTGATACACCTTGGGGCAATCAAGCATTTGGTAAAGCTTTGCATCCTAAAGGTGGGTCCTTTCTCCTGGGGTACAAATTTCGTGGTACTATCATTTGCAGGGAAAAGTTGGGGTCCATCCGAGGACCCACCTTAGAGGAACCCCGTGGAGTCTCTATATTCACATATATTAGGTTTTCAGCGATAGACAAATGTATTTTCGGGAATGTCCACGGGGACGTGGGTCCTGTGGAATCGGAGGGAGGGGAGCTCATGGTATTTTCCGCACAGCAATGCGTGCTTGGGAAATGCTGAGCCCATTACTGGTGGCGCACGTGGACACAGCAGCTTTCCAGGAAACCCCACGGGGTGTGTGGGGGGCACCTGTGAAATCCTACAGCCGCTCTTGTAATGTTCACTCCAGTGATGGTTTCGTGGGGAAGAACTTGATGGCTGCGTGGGCTCAGAGAGAACCCAAGAGCTGCCGTGTTAGGGCAGCGAGACCGTGAGGACCTCGAACATTTCGGATCTGGGCGGTGGCCGGGGGGGCGGGGAGGCTCGGAGCCGTCGTGAGGGCCGTGAATCGGGCTCGCGGGGCACTGACAACTCGACCTCGCCATTGCACGTTTTAAACACAAATCTCATGTGTGGGAATGCTCTGTGCCTAGTCCTGCGCCATCTACCTATTTATTCATGCACTGCGAAGGATCAATAAGTGGACATTAGGGCCGAAGGCAAACGTGCAATTAAAATTCAGGCCGTTTTGTGGGACGCAAGAGGCCACCGCTCCCCCTCCCGCACCGGTGCCCCCGCTTTGCTTTCTTT
>NW_027967278.1:0-208 GCF_054177405.1 Leptonychotes weddellii
GAGACTCAGAGGGGGATGGCGTAGATCTTGGGGAAGACAGCGGGGGACAAGGCAGAAAGAGGGCCAGATGTCCTGATCAGCCCAGCAGTGAAGAGATTTTAGCCACCCAAGGCTGGCTGCAAATAAGACCAGTCCTTGCCCTCGAGGACTTTATCCTTTAGCCAGAGAGCTAAGTGCAACCCACAGAAAATTGTTTAACGGGGGGTTA
>NW_027967279.1:0-208 GCF_054177405.1 Leptonychotes weddellii
CACAACCACCACCAAAGAAATACAAACAATTATAAAAACATATTATGAGCAACTCTATGCCAGCAAATTAGATAACCTGGAAGAAATGGGTGCATTCCTAGAGACCTATAAACTACCAAAACTGAACCAGGATGAAATAGAATACCTGAACAGACCCATAACCAGATAAGAAATTGAAGCAGTAATCAAAAATCTCCCAAAAAACAAA
>NW_027967280.1:0-208 GCF_054177405.1 Leptonychotes weddellii
GCTGCCGTCCCCCCCCATCCCCCTCGGGCTGCCATCGTCCCCCGTGTTCCCAGCGCGTGACTCCCATCTCTGAGGGAGGTGTTAGGATTACCATTATCTGCAGGTGACTGATGGGGACAGTGGGGGGAGGCCTAGGAATACTCTTCTCTCTCTTGGTTTTCCCTTTGTCATGACCTCAGGCAGAAGACCTTGGAGCTGTCTCATGGGA
>NW_027967281.1:0-208 GCF_054177405.1 Leptonychotes weddellii
ACATATTGACTAAATAGATGTTTTCTTTTTATTCCATAACAAAAGTAAAAAAAAAGGTAGTCTCTTTTTTTTTCTTTTTTTCTTCTTATGTTAATCCCCATACATTATATTATTAGTTTTAGATGTAGTGTTCCATGATTCATTGTTTGTGCATAACACCCAGTGCTCCATGCAGAATGTGCCCTCCTCAATACCCACCACCAGGCTA
>NW_027967282.1:0-208 GCF_054177405.1 Leptonychotes weddellii
CATCGAGAAGAAGACATGTTCCAGATTCCAAAGCAATCTGCAGTGACACTCCTGCCCTCAAACCACAAGGCCACCAGGCCCCTGCCCCAGGTAGAGGCTGCAGTGCTGTCTCAGTGTGTTCCTGGGGACAGAGCCCTCTGGGACCATCTCAAGCCAGAGAGGACTCTACCCCTCTCGAGGTGACCACCATGCCTAGAGTTTCCTCATG
>NW_027967283.1:0-208 GCF_054177405.1 Leptonychotes weddellii
GAGGTTTACTAAACAATGTTATCGAGGTATCTTTTGAATATATTTTAATCCAACCATTTCCAGAGCATCATTCAATTGTTTTAACTCAGTTTACCAAGCCGTGCAACCATCATCACTAATCAGTCTTTGTCGCAGATCAATACTTCATCGATCACAGATCACACATCTTCTCGTAGATCGGTATTTTCATCATCCCAGTAAGACTACA
>NW_027967284.1:0-208 GCF_054177405.1 Leptonychotes weddellii
AGGGGAGGTGGTGGGGGGATGGGTTAGCTTGGTAACGGGTATTAAAGAGGGCACATACTGCATGGAGCACTGGGTGTTATATGCAAACAGTGAATCATGGAGCACTGCATCAAAAAGTAATGGTGTAATGTATGGTGATTAATATAACAAAATAAAAAAAATGTTAAAAAAATTAAAAAAATAAATCTAGCAAAAAAAAAGATGAACT
>NW_027967285.1:0-208 GCF_054177405.1 Leptonychotes weddellii
CCCATGAACCAACATCTCTTGTGTCCCCTGATCTAGGTCTCCTTTAGACCCAACGACTTCTGGATTGGAGACTGTACTGGGCATCTGCGCATTCTCCTTACCCTATTACATCACAGCCACCCTCTCGTCTTCCTGTGTTGGCCCACTCCAAACACTGGGCCTCTGCCTCTTTCTTCTCCTTAAGTCCCATGCAGGGCCATACATCCTC
>NW_027967286.1:0-208 GCF_054177405.1 Leptonychotes weddellii
GCACAGTATTGGTCAGCCACTGGTTTTGTAACGTGTGCCGCTAGGTTGAAATGAGACCACATAAGTTCATTAAAACTCAATACCATTTATTGGGAATTCAAAATACAGGCCCCAGGCTAGACAGTTGACTTGTTGAGGTCAGAGAGAGTATCAGAGCATCACTTAAGAAAGAGAGGTTATCTGATGGGCACTAACTCCTTACAAGAGA
>NW_027967287.1:0-208 GCF_054177405.1 Leptonychotes weddellii
AGTTAACTGTGTGGATTCAGACGTGGTGCCTTGAGCTTCTCAGATCCAAAACTTCAGGAAGGAAAAAAGATTTCCTCATCCTGTTGCAGTTTGCCAACTGCCAAGACGTTGGTTCTGTTTCTTACTGAAGGTCTCCACTGACTCTTTAAGAGATTGGGAGGGGACTATTCAGCTTCTCTGAAATGTTTTCTTTCTATCCGCAGCAGTG
>NW_027967288.1:0-1144 GCF_054177405.1 Leptonychotes weddellii
GATATGGATATAAAAGCAAGATGTCAGAGATAGACTTCAGAGTAGCAATTACAAAGTCGATATCTAGGCTTGAGAAAAATATTAGTGACAATATAGAATCTCTAAGGGCAGAAATGAGAGCTAATCAAGCCAAACTTAAAAATGCTATGAATGATTCAGTCTAAACTGGATACCCTGACAACCACGGCAAATGAAGCAGAAGAACAAACTAGTGAGCTAGCAGATAGGATGATAGAAAGGAAGGAATCCAAGGAGGCCTGGGATAAACAGGTAAAAGCCCATGAGATCAGACTGAGAGAGATTAATAATGCCATGAAATGTTCCAATGTCAGAATTATTGGGATCCCTGAGGGGGTGGAGAGAGAGAGAGAGAAGACTAGAAGGTATATTTGAGCAAATTGTAGCTGAGAACTTCCCTAATCTGGGGAAGGAAACAAGCTTTCATGTCTAAGAGGCAGAGAAGACCACTCCCAAGATCAATAAAAACAGACCAATGCCCTGGCATATAATACTAAAACTTGCAAATCTTAGAGCCAAAGAAGCTATCCTGAGAGCAGCTAAGGGGAAGACATTTCTTACATAAAGAGGGAGGAACATCAGAATAATGTCAGACCTGTCCACAGAGACCTGGCAAGCCAGAAAGGACTGGCAAGACATATTCAGGGCAATACATGAAAAAAACATGCAACCAAGAATACTTTATCCAGCAAGGTTGTCATTCGGAGTGGACAGAGAGACAAGGAGCTTCGAGGACCAGCAGAAACTAAAAGAATATGTGACCACCAAGCTGGCCCTGCAAAAAATATTAAGGGGGATTCTATAAAAGAAGAAAGACCCTAAGAGTAATATAGACCAGAAATTTACAGAGACAATCTACAGAAACAGGGACTTTACAGGCAATATGATGGCACTAAAATCATATCTTTCAACAGTCACTCTCAATGTGAATGACCTAAATTGCTCCCATGAAATGTCACAGGGTTGTAGATTGGATAAAAACCCATCCATATGCTATCTACAAGAGACTCATTTTGAATGTAAAGATACCTCCAGATTGGGGGCGGAGCAAGATGGCGGAAGAGTAGGAGACCTGGATTTCGTCTCCTCTCAGGAATTCAGCTGGATAGGGATCAAACCATTCTGA
>NW_027967289.1:0-208 GCF_054177405.1 Leptonychotes weddellii
CGTTGGTCTGACTTTCCTGCCCCTGCCTGAGGCTGACAGCCGCCCTCTGTCCCCAGGCCAAGGTGGTGTGTCTTCTCAGGAGGCCACCTCTGCCTGCCACGGCTCCCAGCACCCTCGCTCCACCTTCCTAGACGGTGGCATCCAAGGCCCCATGGCCCCCAGACCATGCCTACAGCTTCACCCCCACATCTCGACACCCCGAGAACGC
>NW_027967290.1:0-208 GCF_054177405.1 Leptonychotes weddellii
CTGGGATCGTGACCTGAACCAAAGGCAGACGCTTAAGGGCTGAGCCACCGAGGCGCCCCTACTTCTCAGTTTTACAAACCATTTTTTCACTTTGTGAATACCTTATTATTCTATTGTTTCAAGAAGTAGTTTTTAGCTCTAAGAGTGGTACTGAGGTATAATTTTGAGAAAAGGAGGCAGATACAGAAAAGTACATACTGTATGATTC
>NW_027967291.1:0-208 GCF_054177405.1 Leptonychotes weddellii
AGGGGAGGGGGTGGGGGGATGGGTTAGCTTGGTAACGGGTATTAAAGAGGGCACATACTGCATGGAGCACTGGGTGTTATATGCAAACAGTGAATCATGGAGCACTGCATCAAAAAGTAATGGTGTAATGTATGGTGATTAATATAACAAAATAAAAAAAATGTTAAAAAAATTAAAAAAATAAATCTAGCAAAAAAAAGATGAACTG
>NW_027967292.1:0-208 GCF_054177405.1 Leptonychotes weddellii
CATACAAAGTTGCGTTTTGTTTTTTTTTTTTAAAGATTTTATTTATTTATTTGAGAGAGAGAGCATGAGAGGGAGGAGGGTTCAGAGGGAGAAGCAGACTCCCTGCCGAGCAGGGAGCCCGATGCAGGACTCGATCCCGGGACTCCAGGATCATGACCTGAGCCGAAGGCAGTCGCTTAACCAACTGAGCCACCCAGGCACCCCCAAA
>NW_027967293.1:0-208 GCF_054177405.1 Leptonychotes weddellii
ATAAAAATTAAAAAAAAAGACTTTTTTATAACTCCATACTACTCATTGTTTTCATGTACCATGTTTTTTTCAAATAATTCCTTATCTTTGGACATTTGGGTTATTTTAGTTTTTGTCTAATAGAGTGTTCCAACAAATAACCTTATGCATCTGTCATTTGCTAGTGTATTTTTGGGATAGCTTCTTAGAAGTGGGACCATTGGTTCAA
>NW_027967294.1:0-208 GCF_054177405.1 Leptonychotes weddellii
ACAACAACAACAACAACAAAAGCAAGCAAAGAAACAAGAAAGTATGGGCCATTCTAGAAGAAATAAACAGAAACTGTGCCTGAGGAAGCACAGACATTTTTTAAAATAAAAAAAAATTAAATAAATATTTAAATAAACTGCCTTAAATATGCTTGAGGAGCTAAAGGAAACTATGGACAAAGAGCTAAAAAAAAAAAAAAGGGGGGGG
>NW_027967295.1:0-208 GCF_054177405.1 Leptonychotes weddellii
ACTCATCCCGGGCGCCTGGGTGGCTCAGTTGGTTAAGCGACTGCCTTCGGCTCAGGTCATGATCCTGGAGTCCCAGGATCGAGTCCCGCATCAGGCTCCCTGCTCGGCGGGGAGCCTGCTTCTCCCTCTGACCCTCCCCCCTCTCATGTGCTCTCTGTCTCTCTCATTCTCTCTGTCTCAAATAAATAAATAAAATCTTTAAAAAAAA
>NW_027967296.1:0-208 GCF_054177405.1 Leptonychotes weddellii
CATATGATCCCTCTCAATAGATGCAGAAAAAGCGTTTGACAAAATAGAGCATCCATTTTTGATAAAAGCTCTCAACAAAGTAGGGATAGATGGAACATACCTCAACATCATAGAGGCCATATATGAAAGACTGACAACTAATACCATCCTCAATGGGAAAAAACTGAGAGCTTTTCCCCTACGGTCAGGAATAAGACAGGGATGTCCA
>NW_027967297.1:0-208 GCF_054177405.1 Leptonychotes weddellii
AGGGAAGGAAGGGAGGGAGGGAGGAAACACTCACTGACTATCGCTTATGTGCCAAGTAATATTCAGGGATCTACCATACATTATCTCATGGCTTTTTTTTTTTAATTGAGAAGTAATTCATACCATAAATATTCACACTTATTCAGTGGTTTTAGTGTATTCACAAAGTTGTGCAACCATCACCACCATTTAACTCTAGAATATTTTC
>NW_027967298.1:0-208 GCF_054177405.1 Leptonychotes weddellii
GGCAGCAGCGGCGGGCTGGGGCCCGGGAGCCACAGGGGGAGAAGGCGGGGCGTGAGCGTTGCTCCTGAGACAGAGGCAGAGGTCGCAGGACGATCCCAATGAGCCCACCCGTTCTGTGAAGGGTCACAGTCACCCCCAAACACAGAGGGGCTTCCACAGGCCGAGCCCGAGTTCGGTGGCGGGATGGAGCCACCTCATCCGGAGGGCA
>NW_027967299.1:0-1144 GCF_054177405.1 Leptonychotes weddellii
TGATGTTTTTATGGCACATTGAAGTCAACTGGTGAGGATGGGGGTTATCTATATGAGGCTTGATGAACGCATTCATTATATTGTCCTTTTAGTGTAAAATTATTAGAAAAACAAGATACAAATATGAGGGAAGGTATTAAATTTGGAAGTCATGGAAAACTTACAAAGAGAAACATTTCAAATTTATCACTCTCATTATCACTCTCATTATGAGAGTGATGAGCTAGTTTTCACTAGTTATCACTCTAGTTATCACTCTCATTATCACTCTCATTATGAGAGTGATGAGCTAGTTTTCAGACTTCTTCCAATTCCCTATATAGCCTTTTTGATGAAAATTTCTTCCAAGTTCTTGAGAATTACCACTGACAAGAAACTTCACTCACACAAAGAGGTGGTTTTTAAAATGTAAGACCATTTTAAGAGCTGTGTTAACTCCCTCTGCTGCTTTAACAATTTACCGCAAATTTAGTAGCCTAACACAGCACAAATTCATTATCTTACAGTTCATCTGAAATGGGTTCTCAGGTGCTCAAATCAAGGTGTTGGCAGGATGGCATTGCTTCTGGAGATTCTAGGAGAAAATGTGTTCCTTGCCTTTTCCAGCTTCTAGAAGCTGCCAGCATTCCTTGACTCATGGCCTCTCCTTCTGTCTCCAAAGCACATCCCACCAACCTCTCTCACTATCATGTCTCCTGACCCTGACCCTCCTGTCTCTCTTTTATAAGGACTCTAGTGATTATACTGGGCCTGCCCAGATAATCAAGGGTCATCTTCTCATCTCAGGATTTCTACCTTAATCACATTTGCAGAGTCCCTTTTGGGAATATATAAGGTCACATATTCACAGGTTTTGGGGGATTAGGATGTGGGTAACCTTTGGAGGTGGGGGGGGCATTATCCAGGCTACCACACTACCCTTCAGAAATTTGCATCAGGTGTTTATCAACACCAACATCAAATATTGATTCCAATTTATTTAAGGAATCAAGCAGAGCTTCCTTTTCTGTAGTTGACAAATATAATGTTCAGTTTCTTTTGCAATAATGTGAATGGATTTCTTTTTTTTTTTTTAAAGATTTATTTATTTATTTGAGAGAGCGAGAATGAGAGAGAGTACATGAGAGGGGGGAGGGTCAGAGGG
>NW_027967300.1:0-208 GCF_054177405.1 Leptonychotes weddellii
GGTGCCAGAGATAGAAATGCGCGGTCACAAGCTGGGTGAGTACGGAGTGCGGCCAGAGACCGGGGAAACGGGAGTGACTGACTGCTTTTCTCTGGGGGCTCACTGAGGAGCGGGCCCCGAGTTCTCGGCTTTTACGGGGTGGAGATTGGGAGGCCGCCATTTTCACTCTCGGCCTCCAAAGCTGTACAGAAAGCTTGCAGGGAACAAA
>NW_027967301.1:0-208 GCF_054177405.1 Leptonychotes weddellii
GCCGTGGCGCGTGCTGACCTCCAGCCACGCTCAGCTGCAGGTGCAGGGAAGAGGCAGGTGGGGGGGGGGTTGGGCTGTCACCTGAAGATAAAAACAAGCTCATGCCGGCATCACATGGGCGTCTACATCGTGTGGTCAGGACGTGTCCCTCGAAGGGACAGACCAGAGTCCAGCCACGTCCAGCTCAAAGGGGCCTCATAAGCCTGGA
>NW_027967302.1:0-208 GCF_054177405.1 Leptonychotes weddellii
AAATTGAAGAAAAAAAAAAAAAGAAAAGAAAAAGTTACCAACATTGGCATCTACTGCCCACTGGGGCACATTTGCCGTGGCTGGCATGACCGTGGAATTTATTCTGGTCCAGAGCAGTGAGCAACATCAAAGGCAAGATTTGTCAGCCCTGCCCATCCGAGAGCGACAAGCCCAAGGAGTCAGTGCCCAAGGACTGATCTTGAGGAGC
>NW_027967303.1:0-208 GCF_054177405.1 Leptonychotes weddellii
TATCACTGCTGGGAAACAGCTTCCCATCCGCATATGTCTGAAATGCCTTTTTGGGTCTAAATAAGAAGGTAGCATGTCCCTGCCTCAAAGATGCTAATTCCTGACTTCCCAATGTCCCAGGACACTCATTAATCCCTAAATAACGGAAGTTGGAGATCTTGAAAATGAGAAAGAATATCATATAGTGTTTAAGAATGAGAGATCCAAA
>NW_027967304.1:0-208 GCF_054177405.1 Leptonychotes weddellii
CCAGGATCATGACCTGAGCCGAAGGCAGTCGCTTAACCAACTGAGCCACCCAGGCGCCCCTTCTTTTTAATTTTTAAAGTTAACTGTCCCATTGTTTGCCATAGTAGCTGTACCATTTTACATTCCCACCAACAGTATACAAGGGTTCCAGTTTCTCTACATTCTCACCAACACTAATTATTTCTTCTTTTTTTTTTTTAAATAGCCA
>NW_027967305.1:0-208 GCF_054177405.1 Leptonychotes weddellii
TAAAAAAAAAAATATTTTGAGGGTCTGTTTGTGTTAAATTCTAGAGAGTGATGATCTTTTTTTTTTTTTCCTTCTTGTGTAATTTTTTTTAAAAGATTTTTTTTATTTATTTGACAGAGAGAGACACAGCAAGAGAGGGAACACAAGAAGGGGGAGTGGGAGAGGGAGAAGCAGGCTTCCAGCTAAGAAGGGAGAGCCCAATAAGGGA
>NW_027967306.1:0-208 GCF_054177405.1 Leptonychotes weddellii
CGTCTCTCATGGTTCGTCTCCCACTCCGATTTCCCCCTCTTCATTCTTCCCCTCCTGCTATCTTCTTTTTTTTTTCTAACATATATTGCATTATTTGTTTCAGAGGTACAGATCTGTGATTTAACAGTCTTGCACAATTCACAGCACTCACCATAGCACATACCCTCCCCAATGTCTATCACCCAGCCACCCCCACCCCCCCCCCCCC
>NW_027967307.1:0-208 GCF_054177405.1 Leptonychotes weddellii
ATGAGAGGGAGGAGGGTCAGAGGGAGAAGCAGACTCCCTGCCGAGCAGGGAGCCCGATGCGGGACTCGATCCCAGGACTCCAGGATCATGACCTGAGCCGAAGGCAGTCGCTTAACCAACTGAGCCACCCAGGCGCCCGAAGAGCTTGTTTTTTTGAAAAGATAATTTGTTTATGGACAAATCTTCTCACCAAGAAAAAAAGAGATTC
>NW_027967308.1:0-208 GCF_054177405.1 Leptonychotes weddellii
GAGCCTGGGGATGGGTATTAAAGAGGGCACATTCTGCATGGAGCACTGGGTGTTGTGCACAAACAATGAATCATAGAACACTACATCAAAGACTAATGATGTAATGTATGGTGATTAACATAACAATAAAAAAATTTAAAAAAGAAGTGGTATATATACAATGGAATATTATGCAGCCATCAAAAGGAATGTAATCTTGCCTTTTGCA
>NW_027967309.1:0-208 GCF_054177405.1 Leptonychotes weddellii
GCACACTGCCTGCTCCATCCAGAAAACCAGCGGCTGTAGCAGCGGAGACCAAGCCATTTGGGTTTAGTTGAACTGACTGAACAATTTCTGAACCCTACGTTCTCTTTCTGGAAGTAGGATAGTAGGCAGGAGCATGGTGGGGGGAGAGGAGGACGAGGGACAGTAGACAGAGCAGAGGCACACAAAGTAGGGAGGGATTATTTCCTCC
>NW_027967310.1:0-1144 GCF_054177405.1 Leptonychotes weddellii
AAATAGAATATACTGAAACTAACTATATGTTGACCAAATGTTTGATAAGTTAAAGTTTCTCTTTATAGAAGAATTACAACCACATAGATAAGTATTTCAAGTCAGTATTTTGACAGTACATTCCTAATGAGACATACATACCAAGGATAACACACATACACACACACACACACACCCCAAAAAGAAATCTTGAACTACATTCATCTTGTGAATAACATAACTAGTATAATTGTGTTTTAATTAGCCAATATATGAATATAAATGTTAAAGTATTAGAAGAGTGAATTTTCAAGATACATCTGTAAAATTAATTTAAATAAAACCTGTAAACTTTGATTTAGAAATATCAGTATGAATTCATAGTTCATTTAACCTTTTTCTTATAAATAACCTATTCTTAGCTTTGTTCTACAAAAGTCTAGAAGAGCAATGAACACCCTTAATGGAAAAATAATACAAATAAATAAATAGCACACAAAACGTGGTCTCCAAATTCCACTTATCATTAAAAGGAAATTTCTTGGAGAAATGGCTAATTTAAGGTCTCAGGTAGGAAATGTATGAGATGAACCTGGGACTTCTTACTGTATTTATAAAGACTATCATTTAAGTGGAGACTTAAACATCTCCCACTAGCAAAGATGGAATACCTTGAGCTCAAAAAGAACAATGACATCAATGGATAGAAACACATGTAATATCTACAAATCTATTATTTCATACTAATATACACACAAATCACTGGTTATCTTTGCTAAATGCAAACTTCATTATTCTGAGAATTGTTATAAAAATTTAAAAAGGGCAAGAATTGAGTATTCTGCCTTTCCTGTAAGAATTGTGTCTCAGGATAATCAAATAGTTGATGAAGAATAGCTCTACTATTAGCTGTGATAAAAGAATCACAGGTAATAAATGCAAGAGGAATGATAGAATTAAAAAATTTTACTCAGGCAATGATTCTTGGTAAATGTTAAAATCATTAGTTAAAATGCTGATGAAGAGCAGCGCAATAGAAATTTCAGACTGCCATCATCTGAACCCACTGATTTTTTTTTTATATATATATTTTTTTATTCTTATGTTAATCCCCATACATTACATCATTAGTTCTAGATGAAGTGTTCCATGATTCATTGTTCGT
>NW_027967311.1:0-208 GCF_054177405.1 Leptonychotes weddellii
CAATGAAGCCAAGAGTTGCTTCTTTGAAAAAATTAATAAAATTGATAAATCTCTAGCCAGACCTATCAAAAAGTAAAGAGGAAGGACCCAAATAAATAAATTCACAAATGAGAGAGGAGAAATAATAACCAACACCTCAGAAATACAATACAAGACAATATTATGAAAAACTACATGCCAACAAACTGGACAAACTGGACGAAATGGA
>NW_027967312.1:0-208 GCF_054177405.1 Leptonychotes weddellii
GCTGGTGATGCTGCCCAGAACTGTTTAACATTCTAGTTCCATTGTTGAGTTCTCAACTTGGAGGGCCTCTAGTGGCTGTCAGTCTCATTAGGAGGAGAAAAAAAAAAAAGGAACTGCTATGTCATCTAAAGGGTTTTATGCCCAGAATCTAAAATGTGACAGTTCTAAGGCTGTCCTCTTTTTAATAGTTAGGGAGTTTTGCAGCAAC
>NW_027967313.1:0-208 GCF_054177405.1 Leptonychotes weddellii
CGTTGGTCTGACTTTCCTGCCCCTGCCTGAGGCTGACAGCCGCCCTCTGTCCCCAGGCCAAGGTGGTGTGTCTTCTCAGGAGGCCACCTCTGCCTGCCACGGCTCCCAGCACCCTCGCTCCACCTTCCTAGACGGTGGCATCCAAGGCCCCATGGCCCCCAGACCATGCCTACAGCTTCACCCCCACATCTCGACACCCAGAGAACGC
>NW_027967314.1:0-208 GCF_054177405.1 Leptonychotes weddellii
CATGTGGAGTATTTGCTAAAAGGCAATTAGCAATTTCCTCTTCCTTCTAGAATAGAGTAATTGTAGCAGATAAATGCTCCTGCTGCTAACTCAGTAAGCTGATTTTGAAGCAAAATGTTTAAGGCACTGCAGAACGATGGAAGCAACAAGAGAAGAGAGAGACTAGTCAGGTGAACTGATAACCTACAGACCCTTTCCTCGGTGGCAG
>NW_027967315.1:0-208 GCF_054177405.1 Leptonychotes weddellii
AAAAAAAATCAGGGCGCCTGGGTGGCTCAGTTGGTTAAGCGACTGCCTTCGGCTCAGGTCATGATCCTGGAGTCCCTGGATCGAGTCCCGCATCGGGCTCCCTGCTCGGCAGGGAGTCTGCTTCTCCCTCTGACCCTCCCCCCTCTCATGTGCTTGCTCTCTCTCATTCTCTCTCTCTCAAATAAATAAATAAAATCTTAAAAAAAAA
>NW_027967316.1:0-208 GCF_054177405.1 Leptonychotes weddellii
CTCAGTTGGTTAAGCGACTGCCTTCGGCTCAGGTCATGATCCTGGAGTCCCTGGATCGAGTCCCGCATCGGGCTCCCTGCTCGGCGGGGAGTCTGCTTCTCCCTCTGACCCTCCCCCTTCTCATGTGCTCTCTCTCATTCTCTCTCTCTCAAATAAATAAATAAAATCTTTAAAAATAAATAAATAAATAAAAAATAAAAAATAAATA
>NW_027967317.1:0-208 GCF_054177405.1 Leptonychotes weddellii
ACAGAGACGCATCTTGAGATATTGTGTGTTCAATTCCAGACCACCACAATAAAGCAAACACTGCACTAAAGTGAGTCATATAAAAGTGCATAGAAAAGTTCTGTTTACACTATACTGTAGTCTACTAAGTGTGAAATAGCATTATATAGAAAAACAATGTACATACGTTGATTAAAAAATACTTTATTGCTGGGGCGCCAGGGTGGTG
>NW_027967318.1:0-208 GCF_054177405.1 Leptonychotes weddellii
AAAAAAAAAATCTGGGATATAACACCAAAAGCCTTTTTTTTAATAAAAAAGAGAACTGAATAATCGTAATACCCAAATAATGCAATATCCCAAAAAGAGGGATTAGCAGGTACATCATTCACAGCTGTCAAAATATCTGCAAAAATATTTGACCATATAAAAAAATGTAAACTTCTATATATCAAAAAAATCGTAAGCTCCAGATAAT
>NW_027967319.1:0-208 GCF_054177405.1 Leptonychotes weddellii
TCCCCTAATGATGAGTGATGTTGAGCAACTTTTCATGTGCTTACTGGCCATTAGTACATCTTCTTTAGAGAAATATCTATTCGAGTCCTTTGACATTTTTTAATTGGACTGTTTGTTTTTTGTTGTTGAGTTTCAGGAGTTCCCTATATTTTCTGAATACTAACTCTTTATCCATATCCATATGTATATCAGATTTATGATTTGCAAA
>NW_027967320.1:0-208 GCF_054177405.1 Leptonychotes weddellii
CCTGGGTGGCTCAGTTGGTTAAGCGACTGCCTTCGGCTCAGGTCATGATCCTGGAGTCCCTGGATCGAGTCCCGCATCGGGCTCCCTGCTCGGCAGGGAGTCTGCTTCTCCCTCTGACCCTCCCCCCTCTCATGTGCTCTCTCTCTCCTCTCATCCTCTCTCTCAAATAAATAAATAAAATCTTTAAAAAAATAAATAAATAAATAAA
>NW_027967321.1:0-12365 GCF_054177405.1 Leptonychotes weddellii
GGCTGCATAATATTCCATTGTATATATATACCACATCTTCTTTATCCATTCATCTGTCGATGGACATCTTGGCTCTTTCCACAGTTTGGCTATTGTGGACATTGCTGCTATAAACATCGGGGTGCACGTACCCTTTCGGATCCCTACTTTTGTATCTTTGGGGTAAATACCCAGTAGTGCAATTGCTGGATCATATGGTTCTGCTCCTGCATTTAATCAGTTGCAATCTGCTTTGTTACTGTTGTTGAGGTATATGAAGAAAATCTGGCCTCAAGCAGATACCGTAGTTAAAAAGGGTATATTTTAATGGCCTTTCCTGATGATTGCAGATATTTTCCTTTGGATAATACATCGAAACTTGACAAGTGGTAGTTTCTTAGAAGTTAGTTACAATATGGAATCTGAAACCGTATCAGGGAACTTTTCATACTCTGTTACATTAAAAGCATTTGGCTATCTTGCACTTTGAATGGATCCTTTACCCATGCATGATTTGGTAACCTCGTGCATTGGTTATTTGAAAAAGATTGGTTCACTGAGTTAAACAAGATCTTCCAGATGCTGATGTATTTCATTATATGATACACACAAAAAAATCAAATTAATTAGTATCACCGTCAATCTCATTGGAGTCTTTAAGTATTAGGAAGCTCTCAAGCTCATGGTAGTAGCTACAAGTTTTTTTAAATTCTAATTTTCTTTTGAAAGCATGAATTTTATCTTTGGCAACAAACACTGTCACTTATTTTCCTTGAAGTGATAGGCTGGTTTTATTCATTCTCAAAAAAAAAAAAAGTTTGCCAAGAACCCAAGTCTGAATAATCACAAATGATGGTTTCTGGTGTGTGGTCAGTAGGTTTTTTTTTTTTTCAGTAAAAACTGTATTTCATGATAAAAGCAGCTAGTTCCATTTACAACTCAAAAAAAAATTTAAACAGTACTCAGAAGTGCCTTATGCAGACTTCCCATTTGTCACCCAGAATATTACAAAGATGTGCACTCGAGGGTAGTGACTGAATTAAAAAGATAACTTTTACTGCTTAATCACAGGCATTTCTAAGTGAAAGTGGCTTTCCCAGCTACAAGTGCATGAAAGAGAATACTGTGGCTGCAAGTAGAGTTGAGTGCCACTGCCTTGCTTAGTGCTGAGGCCCTCGAAGTTTTACCCACCAGTGCTTTTAGGTCATTGGTGCATATGTGAATACAGTGAAAAGGAGCAATGACATCCTGGTATAATTATGAAAATAATTTTGACCTCATGGAAGCTCTGAAAGGATCTCTGGTACCCACGGCCTAAAGACCACACTTTGAGAACCACCAATCTAGCCCATCCTCACTGATTCACTCATACATTTCCTTCTGGCTGGGATGAAACCCCACCACCACCTCTTTACTAGGCCATCACATTGTAGATGGGATGTTCAGGGTCATGACCAAGTTCTGGGGGTCCTTCTTGATTTCCTGGGTCTGTTCCCATTTTAACAATATCACATACCTCATGTATATCTTCACTTACAACAATAGTAATTATACATTGACATTATCTTCCCAACTAGATATTAAGCACCAGTAGAGTAAAGGGGATGGTGTTAGGGGCTCACAATTCCATTTTCAGTGTCTAGCGTGGTGTCTACATAACAGGGCTCAAATCTTAGTTGACTGAATGAATGTAGGGGGTCCGAAGCAGCTACATGCAAAGACCCATTGAGCTTAGATGGGGGCTCCTGTGCCTTAGAAGGACTCTGGAGTCTTGATTAAACTTTAGTTCACACAGGTTTTCCTAAAAACAAGTACCACATGAAAAAAGATAGCAGGCCTATGGCTAGTATCTAAAATATCTATGTTTAGCCCTTTCCTATTTCTGAAGATGTGTGTGCGTAAGTGTGTGTGCGCACGCGCATGTGCATGAGAGAGAGAGAGTGAGAGAGAGAGAATGGGAATAGGTCTGGGAGAAGAGACATTGAAATTCTTAATTACCTCTATAATGGGGAAAAGCACCAATAATCTTGAAAACATTATGCAATCCTACTTTTTTGTCTCATCCCAGGGAATCCTTAATAAGAGCTCTTAGTAAGTAGGAAGCTGATTTCCATACTATTATATTTGCTTCCCTGGTGAAGGGTGTTAAGCTCTTTGAGGATAAGGACCAGGTCTTTTTCTCCTCCTCTCTATATTGCCCAGCCCAGCACCTGACATACAGAAAATGTTCCATAAATGTTCATTAAATCGTTGTACGGTAAGAAGGCAATGTGGCGGGGAGAAGGAAAGGCAAGGAACTTGAGTTGGGAGCGGAGCACCTAGGATTATCAGTCCTACCATCTTCCCCGTGCAATTAGACTTAGGCACAGCTGGCCCACCCCCATGGTTAGCAGCCCTGAGGCCCACTTCCTATTTTCTGTATCTAAGATGTCCAGGACCAAACTACTCAACCCAGCTGGAGGAAGGTGGAGGCCACTCCCATGGTTCTCAACTCTGCACGTTAGGTCCTCCCGGGGAGCCTGTAAAAAATACCACCTCTCTGGGAAGGGCCCCAGGCCTCAGTAGTTTCAAGAGCTCCCCAGGTGATTCTGATACTCAGCCAGGTTACAGAAGCACTATGCTAGACCAGGAGTGGGGGACTCAGGTGCTCTTGGGACTCCCCCTACCACCAGGGGAATCACTTGAACACCAGGTAATGAGTCCCCGAACGTATGGCTGCCAGTTGCCATGACGGCGGTCAGTGCTAGAGAAGAATGCACGGGACTGGAACCAGTTCCAAGCCTGATTCCTGAGCCATGGGACCACCTCTGCGGGCCAGCCTTGTGCTGCTGGAGTGCTCCATACAGAGTCCTGCACCATGATCTCAAAATCTGTCAGTTCACACCTTTCAGTGACTTGAACTAGAGGCAAATGGGGTGATATGATGCCCTGGAAAGTCAGGTGTGTGATTAAATTCTGTACAGTGAAACTCCCGAAGGGGGTCACAGGCTGAGTACTGGGAACAGTGCTTATAATAAGGCCTTGTTTGTTGTTCAATTAGAGTTCAATAGCTCAACAAGCCCCTTCCCTCCCTTCTGCTCCCCACCCTCCCACCCAATGGTTTCCTTCTAATAAGGTTCTTTAAGCTACTCTCTAATGGTGGGGTGGATACACAACCCCGGTCCAGTTATGCTTCTAATGGTGTTTACACAGTCAGAGTAGCTCAGCTTGTTAGCCCATCGAGCCGCAAAGACAGCAGAGCATCTGCTTGGGGCTCTGTTAAATTAACCTTTAGTCAGTTTGCCCTAATTGATCCCGTGCTTCACTCCCAGGGTGTTCTTAGTATTTAAAAGCATGTAGTGAAAGATCTGACTAGCCTGTAACCATAGTGGATGAAGAGAACTGCTGCAGTATTCCTTTTGAAAGATCCCATTGAATTAAATATTATTTAGGAGATACTGGGCTGAGCATAAATGAATTCATTTGGGGTGAAGTTAGCCTCTAAAATGTGGGCCAAAAAATGTATAAACATGGAATAACTTGTTTTATACTCAAGGAAGAGTAGCTGTGACTCTGGCATCCCTTGGCACGGGGAGAATGTTCGTAGGAGCCTTCCATCAATAGGGGGCACGTGCTGACCCCAAGGTCAACATGGGAAATTCACAGGGCCGAGATGCATAGACTTCAGAGAACTGTCCCAGGCTGGGCCTGGGCTCTAGCTCTGGCCAGAAGCTTGCCAGCCACAGGCCAATGGAGTGGATGGCATAGGATCTGGAGTGGAAGAAGCCCAGGTTAAAACCTCAGCTCTCCTACCTCCTGGCTCTGTGCTTTGGTCAGTCTTATAACCTCATTAAGCTTCTGTGTTCATATCTGTAAAATGGGCATGATCTCACCTCCCAGCACTGCTATGAGGATTAACAAAGATAACACATGTTGAGTGCTTAGTATAGCACTTAGCATAATATATATATTATATATATAGTATGTATATACAATAAATGTTAACAAAACAGAAAACAAAGCAAAACAAAACAAAATTCAATCAACCAAACAACAAAAACAGAACAAGAAACCCTGAAGAGCCATGTAAAAATTTTTTAGCTGCTCAAAACTGCCACAGCCCTCTCCTTTCCACCCGTGCCTACAAGCATGCTAATTGCAGTGACCGCAAAGGAAACCATGTTTAAATAAATACAGGGACCTAAAGTTCAAGTGACCATAGTAAATTCAGGACAAAACTACAGAGTCAAAACAGGCCCCTTGATAGCTGCTCCTCTCAAAAGAGACTTCTAGAACTCACGAGTGCTTCTTCCTGAGCACAGACTACATTTCCCAGCCCCCCTTACAGTTAGATGTGGCCACCTGATTGAATTCTGGACAGTGGAAGTGAGATGGGTCACTTCGAGGCCTGGCCTGTTAAACCCTCCCGGGTACCATCCTTGCTCTGATTTTTCATTTTCATTTGCTGGCTGCTGAATGAAGAGGACACCAAGGGCACCAAGAGCCCAGAGGAGAGAGGGAAGGCCCACCTGCTTCTACATTGTACTGTGACAGGAACAAGAAATAAACTCTCACTGTGCTAAGCTACTAATCCTTGTGGTAGTGGTTGAAGCAGTTGGCCTATCCTGATGAGTATGACGAGCTTTTCTATTTTTTGCTGGTGTCTGCAGGGTGGGTGAAGTACCAGATAGGCAGTCAGCAGAGCTGGTCCTGGTCTGGGCTCGACCCCTCACTTCCTGATGGACTTCCTAAATGGTCTCAGAGATCTGAGAGTCTAAGAAGAAGGTCAATAATTTCTTCTTCTGTGATGATGACACAGCTGCCTCTTTGCCTATGCAGAGACTTGGCTGGGAACGAGGCTCTGCTAAACCCTTGGAGGGAGATGCTCGTTGCCTTTCCCCTCCTTTTCCTGAAGCCTGACTCATGTGCAGGCCCTGCCGCTCAGCACACTGCAAAGGTTATTTGGTTCAGTCACTTAAATTAGTTCAATGTCTTCGGCCCAGTTAACTACTTTGTGCCTCAGTTTCCTCATCCAAACAATAGGAATAATGATTCACCTACAAGAAAGAGTTCTGGTAAGAATTAGAAATAAATTTTAGGGGCACCTGGCTGGCTCAGTCAGTGGAGCCTGAGACTCTTGATCTCGGGGTTGTGGGTTTGAGCCCCACATTGGCTGGCGAGGTTACTTAAAAATTAAAAAAATCTTTATTCTTTTTAAAGATTTTATTTCCTTATTTGACAGAGAGAGACACAGCAAGAGAGGGAACACAAGCAGTGGGAGTGGGAGAGGGAGAAGCAGGCTCCCCGCCAAGCAGGGAACCCAATGCGGGGCTCGATCCCAGGACCCTGGGATCAGGATCTGAGCCGAAGGCAGACGCTTAACGACAGAGCCATCCAGGTGCCCCTATTTATTTATCTTAATAGATCTTATTTATTTATTTATTTGACAGAGACACAGTGAGAGAGGGAACACAAGCAGGGGGAGTAGGAGAGGGAGAAGCAGGCCTCCCGCTGAGCAGGGAGCCTGATGCGGGGCTCGATCCCAGGACCCTGGGATCATGACCTGAGCCGAAGGCAGACGCTTAACGACTGAGCCACCCAGGTGCCTCTAAAAAAATCTTTAAAAAGAAAAAAAGAAATAATTTTTATAAAGCATTGCTCACAGTGACTGACACTAGTAGTCACATGATAAAAGGTTATTGTTATAGTGTGCTAAAACGTGGTGCATTCCACATCCATTTGCACAGTACTTGCTGTGTGGCCAGGCAAATTGCTAGGGATGCAGAGGCAAATGGATGGACAAATCTCTGCCCTCAATGCATTTATACCCTAGTCCTGGCATCCTCTAACCCCCTCTCCCTCTCCTCCTCACCCCAAACACACATAGGCAGGACATGGCAGCATGAAGTAGAAAACAAAGAAATGTGCTTTCCGAGGGACAAATTCAAAGGGGTATCTGGGCCAGACTTCGGTTTGTCCCCAGGTTGTTACATGGAGTCAGGTGTTCTTTCCGTAAGGAATGTTTCCCTCTGTTGGCAAAATTCCCTGCTTAGACCCTGGGCAGAAGGAGTCAAATCTCAGAGGGCTCACAGTCAGTAGAAAAACCAGATTTTTAGCGGCAGCATAAGCCTGACTCCTTTGCCCTGAAGGAGACTGGGGAGAAGGGAGAGGTCAGAGTTTAGAATCACTGCTTTGTTTCTCTGGAATGGGGGTGAGGGAAACTGGGAGCTGTGCAAAATGTTAAGACAGGGGACAGATAATTCAATGTCCGTGCGTTACTATTCTGAATGTAAAATCTCCAATAGTCATTCCACGCACAATGTAACAAAGCCTTTAAGGACAGGCTTAAGAAAGATTAATTTACAAAGACCTAACAGCCAGAAACTTAAAATAATTGTAAATGGAAAAAAGTATGCTCAAAATCACAGAGTTTAAAAGCTAGAGAGAACTTCAAAGTTTCATCTAACTTAGATTGCCACATGCTGATCCATGACGAAACCGTCACTGGTCTGTGATGAAATAAAAACAATTAGGAGAATTTATTGTCTTTCCATACAATAAATGGTATTCATTGTAAATGACTCCTCCTTTATTTTAAGATTATAGTCTTCTTAGTTTTTTGGTTGTAATATCCTTTCTTTTACAGAATGATGATAGTATTTTATTTTATTTTATTTATTTATTTTTTTATTTTTTTAAGATTTTATTTATTTATTTGACAGAGAGAGACAGCGAGAGAGGGAACACAAGCAGGAGGAGTGGGGGAGGGAGAAGCAGGCTCCTGGCTGAGCAGGGAGCCCGATGCGGGACTCGATCCCAGGACCCTGGGATCATGACCTGAGCCGAAGGCAGACGCTTAACCGACTGAGCCACCCAGGCGCCCGATGATAGTATTTTAGATCATAGTTTGTTTTTGTTTTTTGTCCTTTGTCCACAGGTTTTAGAAAAACCTTACCCATAAAAATGAATGGCAATTCTATGTTGGTCTCTAAGTTTTTAAAAATTTTGTTGTTCCCTGCAGTCCAGTCTAGAAACTAGTCGTCAGACTCAACCACCATACATAATATATGAGGAAACTGGTGGCTAAAAAGTGATGTAATTGCTCCAGGTTCTGAGAATATGTCTGAATACGGAAGCCTGTTTTGATAGATGGGACAAAGAAACAACTCCCTCAAAGCAAAATGAATCTGAAGATAGCATTTCTGTAGATGCTAATACAATTAGCCTAAAAAATATTACCATAAAGTGGATTAGTGAGAGAAACACTGAAATGAAAGCAGGGTCCTGGGTTCTAGTCCTTCTTGTGCCTCTAACAAGGTTTACATGTTAGGAAAACCCTTTCATTTGCCTCAGCCTCTGTTTCCCATCTGTAGAATGAGAGGGTAGAGGCAAGATGATTTCCCAAGACTCTTTCCTGTGTAAACATTCGCTACTCTAATTGGAGACAGCATGGTTCAGTGGCAGAAGATTCAGACTCTGGAAGAGACTGTAAGATTTATATCCTGACTCCGATCCTTACTGACTGAGGGACCCTGGGTAAAATATTTAATATTTCTGTGCCTTAGTTTCCCCATAAGTAAAGTGGGGTGATAACAATACTTACCTCATGAGGGATAAATTAGATAACAATTGTGAAGCACTATGTAGGGTCTGGATATGAATAAGCTCTCAACAAATACTAAATATTACTAGCAATAGTCTGTGCTTTTTCTAAACAAAATGCTTCACTCTCCTCCCTTGGGAATATAATCACCCACATAAATTAGACTACACCACAGTGCAGATCCCACTCTGAAAGGAAGAACAACTCAGGAGGCTGCCAACAGGATTCCAAATACTAAGATGTAATAATTAAGGGCAGGTGCCATTCAAAGCACTTTATATAGATTATCTCATTGAGTCCTCAAAACAAATCTCTGAGGTAAGTAGAGTATGTTGGTTTCTCAGCCATAGTCCAACCCAAAACTCATTAAAAGCAATGCTCCATTTTGCCCTAAATTTTGAATCTCCTCCCTTCAGGGTCAAGGGGAAGGGCTGGAGTAGAGGGTGGGTAGAGAGGGGGGTGCTGGTGAATCATGGCTGGGAGAGAGGTACCTCTTATCCCAGGCAGCAAGTGCTGAGCCAGAGCAGAGTGGATCATGGGAAGGGGGAGAATGTCTTGGGGAGGGCGGTGGGAGCTGAAGAATGAAGCCAAGGGATTATAGAAGACACATGGGAGATAAGGGTGGGTGGAGGAGCTGATAATGGAGCTGTGGTCAAGGCTGCTTCTCTATGTACAGTACTTCCTGTGTAAGTGGACAAGCTTCATTTAAAGGTTGGGGATTGAGTGGACACTGGGTAGCAGTTTATTGTTTTAGGGATGGATAAAACAAAATTCCAAAAGTCTCTGATACTGCTTCAGGACATTATATTGTGTGGATGATCTGATGTTGCTTGGAGGATGACTATAAATCCTCTTCTTTACAATGTATGTAACAAATGAGAATTATGGTCCTACCTCTTCTATCCACGAAAGTGGATACTATTAGGTCCAGATTTAGCAACGTGGTACATGCCTATCTTGTCCTTTATCCCTTCATACGGGCAACCGCCCTCCCACAGTCTCCTGCCTTAGGTGGGGGTTGAAACATGGGGTGGCCTGGACTGGACCAAGGTAGGGCTGGATCAAGGTGGGGTGGCCACCAATGGCAGCCAATCCAGGGGATAGATACACATCTGTGCAATGGTCTTGGAGGTACCTTGAATTTCTATTCCTTACAACCCAAAGAACTTAACAAAGTATGAATCTTGGTCTTAGTACTCATGAACTGGAGCTGTGTATGTGTGTGTGGGGAGGATCTGATTGGATGACTAAAATTTACTAGGCTACATGGCTGGGAGACTTTTCTAGGGGACCCAGATAATCCAGGTATAGAGGCATGGAAAGTCAAGGTGGAACATGGGAAGATGGATGTGATGAGAGAGAAAGATGGGAAGGATGGCAGGCTTTGGGGTTAGAATAGTAGGATCCAGATTGTCAGTCTGCTTGTCATGCTGAGGTTTGGATAAGATCCTTAAGCAGGGTGGAGAATGGGGACATGATCAGATTCATTTCTCTGTTAGTTTCCTCCAGGTCACAAATGCAGTTAATACTGGTGAAGAGATACTGAGAAAAAAGGAGGCCAAGAAACCATCATGTTGGCTACACATTCTGGCTTCACAGAGAAGTAGAATGTAAGTCAGGACAGTCATAGCTCTAGGGAAATTGAGGCCTTTAAAAAGATTATTTTGAATTCTAGATGATGCCATTTTGCTTTTCACAACTCAATATTCCAGTCACAGAATTGTCCTCCTGGAACATCCTCCTACTTGAAGTTTCCACGGCTTGAATGAGAGACGTGTAAGAAATATTTTCATATTGTCTGTCACACTTAAATTCAAATGTTCATGTTTAATGAACCACAGGCCACTGATCTAAAGCAGAGATCATTAATTGTTCAAGGACTAGAGTGAAGTCAGCATTAGTGTGATAATGGGAATCCTTTTGACCACGCTATTTAAGTGATGAGAACTTGGTCCTTCACAAAGCATGGCATGAAAGAATTGAAGAGTGTGTTGTAATCAAAATAATAATAAATTGGTATAAAATTTCTGCAAGACTACTTGACAATATGTATCAGAAGCCTTATAAATACATACTTGGAAATTCCATCTCTAAGAGGAGCATCCTAATCAAATATGTTTCAAGATGGATATCCAAGGATGTTTATCACAGCATTATTTATACTAGATCCAAACTAAAAACTTCTGAAAGTTCCAATTATAAGGAAGTTGTCAAGTAAATTATGGTAGAGCCATATGATAAATTATTAAGAAGTCATATGTGGTTTTCAAAGAATATTTAATGTCATGGAAAATTATTCAAAGCCTTATTTGAGAAAAGAAACTATATTCGTACACACACATACACACATATATATAAATAAAGTTTTTTTGGTATGTATTTATAGTTCTTTTTAAATGCTTTAAAAGAAAACCTGGAAGAAAATACTTCAAATTGAAATATGCAATGATCAAAATGTTAATAGAATTTATCTTTTGGTAGTGGGATTCCAAGTGCTTTCATATTTTCTTTTTCTATTCATTTTTCAAATTTTTATCACTGCACATGCATTATTAATATAATCAGGAAAGGTTTTACTTCAACCACACACACAAATTATCATTTGGGCTAGCCATTTCTAGAGGGGATGATTATAGTCAGAAAACAAAGAATAGACACCAAAGCTCTCAGTACCTCGAACCTATTGACACAATTACAGGGAAAAAGCAGGTGACCTGATTTGGGTCTCCATTCTTTTTTCAGCTCACTCCTTGGGGGAACTGATAAAGGCAAACCAAACTCACTGAGATCTTCCAGGCTTAGCATCATCCTCATATCATCATCATCATCATCACCGCTAACAGTTATTGAGCATGTACCAGGCACTGCTGGTAGGGTTTAACCAATATTGTCAATTACCCCTCATTAGAACTCTTGGAATTAGAATTCTCCTACTTGAAGTTTCCACGGCTTGAATGAGAGACGTGTAAGAAATATTTTCATATTGTCTGTCACACTTAAATTCAAATGTTCATGTTTAATGAACCACAGGCCACTGATCTAAAGCAGAGATCATTAATTGTTACTAATACAATAGGTACTGTTACTGTTCCTATTTTACTGATGAAGAAACCAAACAACAGAGAAACTTGCTCAAATTCACACCATTAGTAGGGATGGAGCTAGATTCAGACTCCAGGTGGTCTGATGTACTGTAATGCAATGTCTTATGCTGCATTGCTTCTCAGAAATCAACAAAGAACATTGGAATTTGGGGAACTGGAGGAGATCACAGAGCTTTTTTTTTTTTTCTTAAACAAAGGAAAATTTTTTCAAATCTAACTCTATGTGTAATTCCAAAATCGGAAACCGATTTTTTTGTTTTTTTTTAAAGATTTTTTTTTTTTTTTCACTTGAGAGAGAGAGAAAGAGCACGAGCAGAGGGGAGAGGCAGAGGGAGAAGCAGACTCCCTGCTCTGCTGGGCCGGGAGCCCAACGTGGGGCTCAATCCCAGGACCCCAAGATCATGACCTGAGCCGAAGGCAGGCACTTAACCAACTGAGCCACCCAGGTGCCCCCGAAACAGATTTTTAAAAGGAGGAGTTATTCCTGGTTTAGTTGAGAGAGAGGCTGGGGTCCCTTCTGTGCCTCTCCCTCATTTCCCATTGAGGTCACTGTGGTGTCTCACCTTTGTACAACTCTTCTGAGAAACTACTGCCCTAATCCAACTACTTCTACTAAGAGATGAGAAATCTAGGCCCAGAGCTTTTAAAAGACCTGCCTGAGAGTATCCAGTTAGTATGTGCATAAGCCAGGGCTTCTCTACTATCACCACAGAGTACACACATACATTACTTAGGACTCCTCCTGTTACAACTCTAATTTGCTTAGACAGAAAAGGGAATTTAGTAGTTCAAATAATCAGGCAGTCCAAGGAGATTCTGGCTTCAGGTATAGCTAGATCCAGGAGTCCACTGTGACACAAGCGGCTCTGTCCTTCCTCCCGTTCTAGCTCTGCATTCCTGTGAATTGGCTTCATTCACAGGAAGGCTCTCTACCTTATATGCCTATATCATTACAGGTCTAGATGTGCAGGACCCCTGCATGGTAGACTAGTAATCACTATCATCTGTGCATCTTTCTAGTCAAAACTTTATTGACTTTTATTTCTGTTGGTCAAAGAATGGTATGATAGTTAGGCCTCTCATTCCCGACTTAAAAAACAGAGGAGAAATGAACACATAGTAGCCGTGGTCCACCCTCTTTGGCCTGGTGGGAATGAGTTCCTTGTAGCCAGACAGTCTGTTCCATTGGTCTCTAGGTCTATCTTTTCACCAGCATGGCAACACTTTGACTGCCATAGCTTCATAGCATGTCTCGCACTCAGGTAGCGTAACTCTCCTACTTGGTGGTGGTAGTCATCCTCCTCCCCCTCCTTCTCCTAATCCTTCTCCCCCTTCCTCTTCCTCCTTCCATCAGATTTATTGATGTACAATTTATATATAATAAAACTCACCAAGTTGTGTGATTTGATAACTTCTCACAAATATAGTTGTGTAATGACTACAATCATGGGATAGAAAAATTTCATCACCCCATTTGTTCTATCTTCCCTTTCTCTTCTTTTCTATATTCTTTTGAATTAATCAAGCATTTTTCTTTTTTTTTTTTTTTTGAATGAATGTGTCTATGTTCCAATAAAACTTTATTTTTTTTATTTTTTTTTTATTTTTTTTATTTTTATTTTTATTTTTTTTTTATTCTCATGTTAATCCCCATACATTACATCATTAGTTCTAGATGAAGTGTTCCATGATTCATTGTT
>NW_027967322.1:0-1144 GCF_054177405.1 Leptonychotes weddellii
TCCAGTTCCATCCATGTCGTTGCAAATGGCAAGATCTCATTCCTTTTGATGGCTGCATAATATTCCATTGTATATATATATATATATATATACCACATCTTCTTTACCCATAATCAATTTACCAATTCTGATACCAAGAGTGTTGATTCTCAAACACTCTTGGTATCAGAATTGGTAAATTTATTATGTTCCCTGCATACGCCAATATATGTAATACATGTACCATTTATGTAGTAAATTGTATATAAGGTGTTTTTCACCTTATTTTTAAATAGAGAAGGGTAGAACTTAGGAATGGAAGTTACACTGATTGGAGTACACACGTGGTAGTATATACAATTTACTACATAAATGGTACATGTATTACATATATTGGCGTATACAGGGAGCATAATCAATTTACCAATTCTGATACCAAGAGTGTTTGAGAATCAACAGCCTCCCCTGGAGAATATACCAGGGCTATTGTGTCTTTAGGAGATAGTCAAATTTTAGTTGAGGCAATAAGCTGTGGTCTGGGAAGATTGAGGGTGTGTAGGAAGTATTGGAAAGAGGTAGGAGACTTTGCTGAGCTTCACTTGCCTTTGGTATCATTCTTGGTGCTGGTTCTATGATTCTTCATGATGTTGTGCCTTCTGTCTGTCTAGAATCTGTACTCTTCATCTGTTATCTCTGGCTGTCTTGGCTGTATTTTTAGCTCGTCTTCTTTTAATACGCTCAACTCTTCCCCTCTCCTTCTGCAACCAAAGACATGGGTCTAGCCATTTAGTGGGAGAAAGAGAGACTGGAAGGGAGAGAGGGAGAAAGTAGTGAGGAAAGCATGGAACAAACATTTTATCCCTCATTTTAGATGATCATGCTCTTTCCCCTTTTCTTCTACTTGCCTTCTGTTCTATGATTTTTCAACCAGGCAGTAGACATATTGGTAATTATTTTTCTTTTCTTTTCTTTTTAAAGATTTATTTATTTATTTTAGAGGTGGGGGAAGGGTAGAGGGAGAGAGAGAATCTCAAGCAGACTCCCTGCTGAGTGCGGAACCCCATGCAGGACTCAATCCTAGACCCCTAAGCCAAAATAAAGAGTCAGATGCTTAACTGACTGAGCCACCCAGGCACCCCTGTAAGTTCTTTTCTTATGCCCTTCA
>NW_027967323.1:0-208 GCF_054177405.1 Leptonychotes weddellii
CCAGCCCCTCTTTTATAGACTAATGTTGGCCCATGTCCAGGCACATGAGAAAAGTTTAGTACAAGTATGTCTGTTCAAATGAGTCCTAACTCTCTCATTTGGCAGGATGACTAGTTCCCATGACTCACAATCTCCCCCTGCCCTCGCAAGTTAAAGTTTTTCACTGTTTTGTTTTGTTTTTTTTAATTTATATTAGCATGCAGTGAAG
>NW_027967324.1:0-208 GCF_054177405.1 Leptonychotes weddellii
GGAGAGCTGCCCTGCCAACTGCATTGGGCCCCCGCTTTCCACCCTCCTCTTCCTCCCAGTCCTCCAAGGGGCACCTGACTTCCTTCAGGGTATCGCAAAAATTGGAAAACAGTCTACGGCAATAGTTACATACATGATGGCACATGCATTCCACGGGGTACTCTGTAGCCATCTAGAATGATCACCTTGAAACCCAAGAGATGGAAAA
>NW_027967325.1:0-208 GCF_054177405.1 Leptonychotes weddellii
CCCAAGTCCAAGTGCTTTTTTCCTGTCAATTCTCCAGAAATGTATTGTTACTTTATCTAAAAGGTATATAAACAGCCTGCTTTGGTCACTTCTTGGGTCCCATATCTAGAGGACTTTGGTATGTACAAAATTAATTTTTTCCTTGTTAATTTGTTTTGTGTCAGTTTAATTATTAGACCAGCCAAAAGAACCAAGAGGGTTAGGGAGG
>NW_027967326.1:0-208 GCF_054177405.1 Leptonychotes weddellii
CCCCAGAGCTGGCCTGCTCCAGCACCAGGCCAACTCCCAAGGCCTGTAGGAGCTCCCTCTGGCTCCTGCAAACCGAGGCCCCTGGCACACCCCAGCACCCACTGGCTCCAGCAGCGCAAGGCAGTTCCCGCAGCCCCAGGAAGCATCTATGGCACAGGCTGGCAGCAGGCTTCTGTGAACCCGGGCCCATGACATGCAAATGTGCTCA
>NW_027967327.1:0-208 GCF_054177405.1 Leptonychotes weddellii
CAAATGACATCGACTCACAGGATCTCAGACTCAAACTAGCACATTGGTTTCACATTATTAGGGATTAAACCCTGCTTTAATGGATAAGCTGGGTACTTCAGCATTTTATATATATTTATATATAATATGTGTATTTTATATATGTGTGCCTATATTTAAAATATGGTTTACATGGAAAAAATATTAATTCTATTTAACCTATTTATTA
>NW_027967328.1:0-208 GCF_054177405.1 Leptonychotes weddellii
GGTGGTGATGGGCGCCTGGGTGGCTCAGTTGGTTAAGCGACTGCCTTCGGCTCAGGTCATGATCCTGGAGTCCCTGGATCGAGTCCCGCATCGGGCTCCCTGCTCGGCAGGGAGCCTGCTTCTGCCTCTGACCCTCCCCCCTCTCATGTGCTCTCTCTCTCTCATTCTCTCTGTCTCAAATAAATAAATAAAAAAAAAATCTTAAAAA
>NW_027967329.1:0-208 GCF_054177405.1 Leptonychotes weddellii
GACCAAATGGACTTCACAGACATATTCAGAACATTCCACCCCAAAGCAACGGAATACACATTCTTCTCTAGTGCCCATGGAACATTCTCCAGAATAGATCACATCCTAGGTCATAAATCAGGTCTCAACCGGTACCAAAAGATTGGGATCATTCCCTGCCTATTTTCAGACCACAATGCTTTGAAACTAGAACTCAATCACAAGAGGA
>NW_027967330.1:0-208 GCF_054177405.1 Leptonychotes weddellii
CGGATGGGGTGGCCTGGTGGTGGGTATTGAGGAGGGCACGTTCTGCATGGAGCACTGGGTGTTATGCACAAACAATGAATCATAGAACACTTCATCTAGAACTAATGATGTAATGTATGGGGATTAACATGAGAATAAAAAAAAAAACTTTTAAAAACAAAATAAATAAATAAATAAATAAAATAAAAAAAAAAAAAGAGTCAATCCA
>NW_027967331.1:0-208 GCF_054177405.1 Leptonychotes weddellii
GTCTAGATGAAGTGTTCCATGATTCATTGTTTGTGCATAACACCCAGTGCTCCATGAGAATGTGCCCTCCTCAATACCCACTACCAGGCTAACCCATCCTTCCACCCCCCTCCCCTCTAGAACCCTCAGTTTGTTTTTCAGAGTCCATTGTCTCTCATGGTTCGTCCACCCCTCCGATTTCCCCCGCTTCATTCTTCCCTTCCCGCTA
>NW_027967332.1:0-208 GCF_054177405.1 Leptonychotes weddellii
ACGACTGAACCACCCAGGTGCCCCACGTCTACGTCTTAACTACGTCTACTGCTATGTCTGAAATATGGAAAGGGAAGGGGAGAGGAATTGAAAGGAACTGTCACTTTACTTCACAGGTTTTATATGTATAAATTCACACATTAAAATGTACTGTTTTATAATTAAGTGAAGCTTTATCGACAAATCTATATAAACAATTTCATACCAA
>NW_027967333.1:0-1143 GCF_054177405.1 Leptonychotes weddellii
GGAGCCTCACTAGTTGTTCATTTTCCCACCGCACATCCTTCCTATTAAAATAATTAAGCTAATTAAGACGGAGAACAGTTCTGAACCCAACACTTGCTGTAATTGTGGAGGGACAGGGAAAGCTCTACTTCAGGGACTGAGATTCTGCCAAGGGTTTTCTCCTCCCTGACAGGCTGACAGCCTTGAAAAGTGAAGTCTTGGTTCCAGGTTATGTTAGTCAACAGCTCCTCAAATCCAGAGGGTACATATATGGCTTGGGGAGGGGGAGGGTTCACCTGCCAGAAGGAGCGGCAAAGAGCCTGGCTGCACAGCAGGTAGCCCGTGAGCATACCTGATGGATTCTTGTCTCCCTCCCTGTGCCGGAGGAACTTTCCCTCAGACGCAGGGACGGTGCTTCTGTCTTTGACTAGGGAAGGCATTTCCTGAGAGGGTCTGTGAGCCTGAGCACCTGGCCTCCTGATCCTGCAAAGGTATGTCCCCGGGGCCAGAAAGATGGTGGGGACCAGTTCCAGCAAATGTGCCTCCAGACACGTGTGGGCATGGTCCCGAGTTCAGGCTGTGGTCCCACGGGAGAGCTCTGGGGTGGGCTCTCACCGAGGGGTCCACTTTCTTTATCCAGAAATCGAGACGGGCCAGAGCTGTTCCAGTTCCCGGGAGCAGCTGTTCCTTCAGCCTCCGTGGCCCCCGCACCAGGCCTGTGCAAGCATTGCCCGCAGTGATGAACCTCGTAGCCCTCATTTGGTGCATTCCTGTGTTTGCCTATGAGCCAGCTCTGTCTTCCCCAGTGTGTGACAGATGCCCCACGTGCATGGGTGTAATTGGAAGGTTTTCTCCTGCCTGCGTCCTTAAGCCTCCGGATCCTAATATCAATAAGAACACCATCCATGTAAGTCACCGTCCCCCAACACATGCCGGCTGGGTGGGGCACCTATTAGTAGCCATTAGGATTAAAGTGACAGGGGCTGTTGGCAAATTCCTACTTTTTTAAAATTATTATTATTATGTTATGTTAGTCACCATACAATACATCACTGGTTTTTGATGTGGTGATCCACGATCCATTGTTTTCGTGTAACACCCAGTGCTCCATGCAGTACCTGCCCTCCTTAATACCCATCACCGGGCTAACCAATCCCCCCTCCC
>NW_027967334.1:0-208 GCF_054177405.1 Leptonychotes weddellii
GACGGGACCCTGGCCCACGCATACGTGTGCAGGTATGTGCACGGACGGGACCCTGGCCCACGCATACGTGTGCAGGTATGTGCACGGACGGGACCCTGGTCCACGCATACGTGTGCAGGTATGTGCACGGACGGGACCCTGGTCCACGCATACGTGTGCAGGTATGTGCACGGACGGGACCCTGGTCCACGTATACGTGTGGTGGTAC
>NW_027967335.1:0-208 GCF_054177405.1 Leptonychotes weddellii
CACGGGCACATGTCACGTGATCACAGTCCACGCCTCGGAAGGACGCACTCAAATCTCCCGGGATCACCGGCCATTGGGTGAGAAACAGCATCGAAGATCCTCGGTCTTCAGGCCCAACACGGGAACGCTCACGCAAATCTCGGGGGGACCTCTGGCCCAGCTAGCGAGATCCAGAAGCAATCCCCAGGGGGTTGAAATCGAATTGTCA
>NW_027967336.1:0-208 GCF_054177405.1 Leptonychotes weddellii
GAACTATGAAAAAAAAAAAGCTAAACCTTAATTGCTTGAAAAATTAATTTCAGTGGAATCCAGTATTCTTTGATAATACTAAAAAAGTGAAATATTATCAAGTGAACACTGGTTGCTACTATTTTTTTAAATATTTTATTTATTTATTTGAGAAAGAGATAGCAAGATACAGAGCATGATGGGGGTGGGGGTAGTGCAGGGAGAGGGA
>NW_027967337.1:0-208 GCF_054177405.1 Leptonychotes weddellii
GCAGTGTCGTTTATCACATTCATGAATGCTCATGCCCTTTCCTCCGAGAAGTTTCTCTCCCGCCACTATGTTCGTATTCAGGGCTAATCAACTTGGTTATATAGATTCTTGCTCATGACAAAGTAGAAGTAAATAATCAGAAGGAATGTGGCTGCCAAAAGGCTAGTATGCTGACTTTAGGAAGAACTGACAAGTAGTCTTTTAGAGA
>NW_027967338.1:0-208 GCF_054177405.1 Leptonychotes weddellii
ACAAAAAAGATACAGTCCTATCCTTCAACAAGCTTGCAAACTGTCTGGGGAAGCATGATTTAAAAGATAGTTGAGGCACCCAAAGAACAAAGAATCCAATCAAGAAATGGGCAGAAGACATGAACAGACATTTTTTCAAAGAAGACATCCAAATGGCCAACAGACACATGAAAAAGTGCTCAATATCGCTCGGCATCAGTGAAATCCA
>NW_027967339.1:0-208 GCF_054177405.1 Leptonychotes weddellii
CACTTCAGTCACACTGAACACATTCTCTTCTGCAGGTCCCAACACCTCAAATGCCTTACTCAGCGCAGGCTGCTATAACCAAATGCTACAGACTGGGGAGCTGAAATGACAGGCATTCACTTCCCAAGGTCTGGAGGATGGAGGTCCAAGCACAGGAGCCGACAGATCAGTGTTTGGTGAGAGCCTGCTCCCCGACTTACAGACACTC
>NW_027967340.1:0-208 GCF_054177405.1 Leptonychotes weddellii
ATGGATGGATGGGTAGATGGATAGATAGATGGATAGATGGATGGATGGATGGATGGATGATGGATGGATGGATAGATAGATGAATGGATGGATAGATGGACGGATGGATGAATGATGGAAGGATGGATAGATGGACAGATGGATGAATGATGGAAGGATGGATAGATGGACAGATGAAAGATGGATGGATGGATGGAAGGATGGATGG
>NW_027967341.1:0-208 GCF_054177405.1 Leptonychotes weddellii
CAGACTGTTGGGTTCACCCTGCTGCTCCGTTCATATTGAGGAGAGATACCCATGAAAATGATATGCAGGAATAGACTCAGGGAAGGTTAAGAATGCAATATTATTATGCAAAATAAAGCAGAACTCATCCATTCATTTAGCATATATTTTCAAGTGCCTACACTGTCTGGGACAACAGATACACCCGTAAACAAGTTGGGCGGGGTCC
>NW_027967342.1:0-208 GCF_054177405.1 Leptonychotes weddellii
GATCTGAGAGGGGCGCCTGGGTGGCTCAGTCGGTTGAGCGACTGCCTTCGGCTCAGGTCATGATCCCAGGGTCCTGGGATCGAGTCCCACATCGGGCTCCCTGCTCTGCGGGGAGCCTGCTTCTCCCTCTCCCACTCCCCCTGCTTGTGTTCCCTCTCTCGCTGTGTCTCTCTCTGTCAAATAAATAAATAAAATCTTTAAAAAAAAA
>NW_027967343.1:0-208 GCF_054177405.1 Leptonychotes weddellii
ATATTAAATTATATATATATATATATATATATATATATATATATATATATATATATATATATACCACATCTTCTTTATCCATTCATCTGTCGATGGACATCTTGGCTCTTCCCACCAATTGTCTCATTTTACTCATGAGATCTTTTTAGGTGATACTGTGAGCACTCCAACCTGGCAGGTGAGACTCAAAGAGTTTAGAGTTCACTTG
>NW_027967344.1:0-1143 GCF_054177405.1 Leptonychotes weddellii
CATTTTTCCTTCTCTTATTTTTGATATCTTCATTCTTCAGAGCTGAGTCATTAGAGATTTGCTTTATTTTTATTATCAAAATCACTATCACTGGCTTGGCTTTTAGTCCCATGGAATCAGAATGTTTAACCTTCTCTCCTACATTACATACATATTTAACTGTCCTAAACACTGTAGAGTGCTTAGCAGCATCACCAGCTTCTAGCCGCTAGAGATTGGCAGGAATAAATGTCCTCAGACATTTCTTCCTGTCTCTTGGGGTAGGGGCTGTGGGACCAAAATCACTCTGGCCAATCTATTGTTGTGGATATCTTATAAACTGAGTACTTTTTAGGATACTAATTAAAACATGCTTAAACTCTCTTAGAAACTTTAATTATCTTTGTTTCCTCTAGGGTCTGTTGGCCCATTCCTCAAGGCTCTTTGCTTTCTTCATATGCCTGCTGGTCCTTGACTGTTGATTCATATTTGTAAATGGAATAGTAATTAGATTACTGGAGGGAAGGAAGCAGTGTGGGTTGTTGCTTCTATAATGGGACAATCTTTTTTTGTGACAAGTTGCACTTGGAACAAAGGAAGGATGACTCTGGACTCAAGAAAGTATGCCCTTCTTAAACAAGGTGGTCTTTATTTATTTATTTTGTTATATATATATATATATATTTTTTAGATTTTATTTATTTATTTATTTATTTATTTATTTATTTATTTATTTATTTAACAGAGAGAGAGAGACAGCGAGAGAGGGAACACAAGCAGGGGGAATAGGAGAGGGAGAAGCAGGCTTCCCGCAGAGCAGGGAGCCCGATGTGGGGCTCGATCCCAGGACCCTGGGATCATGGCCTGAGCTGAAGGCAGTCGCTTAAACAACTGAGCCACCCAGGCACCCCAAGGTGGTCTTTTTTTATGGTGCTTAATCTTCATGACTCATGAAAGGCTGAAGCCATATGAAGCTCTGGTTCTCAGGAGACATCACTCACCACACCCCCAGGTTGGCCATCCACCTTTGATGTTCATAGCTGCACCTGGAGGGAACGCAGACACCGGGAAAACCCAGTGGAGGAGGAGAAATAAGCAGCGTGATGGGCTCAAATGATTTATGTGTGATTTTGTGTGTTTGCTCCTCGTGAGCTTTGAGCACTC
>NW_027967345.1:0-208 GCF_054177405.1 Leptonychotes weddellii
AGCCCTAAAGGTCTCCTTGCCAGGCAAAGCGAACCACAAATGACATCTGCCCCAGAACTTTCCCAGCGGCAAGACTTTGCAATACCCCAGACACCATAAGAGCTGACCACAAGATTCTGGTGAAGCCCTAGAATACTAAAGAGAATCTCCAACCTCTCAAATACTCATAGGAGGGGCCGCCTGGGTGGCTTACTGGGTTCAGCATCTG
>NW_027967346.1:0-208 GCF_054177405.1 Leptonychotes weddellii
AAAAAAAAAAAATACCTTTGGATTTCCACTCAAGGAATTTTTCTGTTTGAGTTCCACTAGATGCTTATGTCCATGTAGCTTAAAATTTAAACATATATTATTCAAATTGCTTAAGGTTTATAAATCTGCTACCTGGGAAGATAATGTAAAAGTCAGTAATGATGCATAAAAAAATACTTTACCCAGCTCTGCAGGAATGCAAAAAAAA
>NW_027967347.1:0-208 GCF_054177405.1 Leptonychotes weddellii
CTCAAAATACTAATGAAAATGTCTTACTGAAGATAGCAGCAATACAGTGTCTATAACTGGACTGTGTGTGTGTGTGTGTGTGTGTGTGTGTGTGTGTGTGATTTTTTCCAACTGGTTTAAAAGAAGTAGAAATTTTAATTATTTGGAAGAAAAAATCTGAATTATTCTAGCCAAAATGTTATCCATATTAAATTTCCAGGTGGTTGAA
>NW_027967348.1:0-208 GCF_054177405.1 Leptonychotes weddellii
ATGCCTGAACCCGCCAAGTCGGCTCCGGCCCCGAAGAAGGGCTCCAAGAAGGCGGTGACCAAGGCGCAGAAGAAGGACGGCAAGAAGCGCAAGCGCAGCCGCAAGGAGAGCTACTCGGTGTACGTGTACAAGGTGCTGAAGCAGGTGCACCCCGACACGGGCATCTCGTCCAAGGCCATGGGCATCATGAACTCGTTCGTCAACGACA
>NW_027967349.1:0-208 GCF_054177405.1 Leptonychotes weddellii
CTTAACAGTATCTTTCCCAGGACAAAAGTTTTTAACTTTAATCAAGTTCAACCTATCAATTTTTCTTTCACAGATCACACTTTTGTTGTTGAATCTAAAAGTTCATTACCAAAGCCAAAGTCACATAGGTTTTCTTCTATATCTTCTGTTTTCTTCTAGAAGTTTTGCATATTACATGAAATAAAGTTTTCCAAACTGTATAGGTTTA
>NW_027967350.1:0-208 GCF_054177405.1 Leptonychotes weddellii
TCTCTCTTTCACACACACACAAATAAATAAATCTTTAAAAAAATGCTAAATCATACACCATGCCATTATTATATAGGCAACTATTTAGACTTAATGATGAAACGGTTTTATTGTCCATTTTAAAATATGCAAGGAAGATGCAGCTTTTTTGTGTTGCTCTTTGCACTAGCAGATTTACCTGTTAATTTGGCACACTCTGGATAATCCA
>NW_027967351.1:0-208 GCF_054177405.1 Leptonychotes weddellii
CGAGCCCCACATCGGGCTCCCTGCTCAGCCGGGAGACTGCTTCTCCCTCTCCCACTCCCCCTGCTTGTGTTCCCTCTCTCGCTGTATCTCTGTGTGTCAAATAAATAAATAAAATCTAAAAAAAAAAAGAAAAGAAAAGAATAGATATCCCTCATTTTGTTTATCCATTCATCTTTTGATGGATACTTGCTTTGTTTCTGTCTTTTGA
>NW_027967352.1:0-208 GCF_054177405.1 Leptonychotes weddellii
AAACCAAAATATACCCTAAATCTAGTGTATGACTTTGTCCTAGTCTCCCCCAATCACATTCTCTCCTTTTTTTTTAAATTCTTTTCATTCTTTTTTCAACCAACTTCTTACCTTATCAATTCCTTTTTTAAAATATTTTTTAATTTTTTTTTTTTATTCTTATGTTAATCCCCATACATTACATCATTAGTTCTAGATGTAGTGTTCC
>NW_027967353.1:0-208 GCF_054177405.1 Leptonychotes weddellii
GAGGGATCACAGCCCTTTCTAGCTTCTAGAACAGGAGAAAAATAAATTCCTGTCATTTTAAGCCACCGGTTTTGTGATGACTTGTTACAGCAACCTGGAGAAACTAACACACCCTGTCTGTTCTCTCCTCCCTTTCTGGCTTTGACTTGAAAGTAGGAATACGCTGGGAGGAACCTGCTTGGGGAGGGAAACATGACTTTTCATGCCC
>NW_027967354.1:0-208 GCF_054177405.1 Leptonychotes weddellii
AAAAATGCCCGTAACACTTAAATGTTAAACGTGAAATGCCTGTATACTTAAAATTATCCAACCTGAAATGTCAATAATGCCAACATTGAGAAACACTCAACTGAAGCCCATCAACCTTTCTCTGACCTTAACATGATGTCCAGTACATAGTAACTGCTTAATAAGAATCACCTCCCTTTTCTTCCCTTTGGCGGGGGGGGGGGGGCTC
>NW_027967355.1:0-1143 GCF_054177405.1 Leptonychotes weddellii
GGGCCAAAGCATTGCTCACAACCCAAGGCCACAGGAAGGTTTCCCATGCCTCTGGTCCAAACCATGCTCCAAGTCACTGGGTTCCACAGGGACAGAGACGAAATGCATGCAAGTCCAAGGGGAGGGGGACAGGCATGGGGGGAGTCAGAGATGCAGGAGCTCCCGGGGAAGGACTCTGGCAAAGGAAACCCTATGGAGGCAGCACTGGTCACCCTCCGACTGGCAGGTGTCTGGTCTGGGGACCAGCAGCCCTGGGGAGAATGTGAGGAAACGGAGGTCCCCGGGAGAGAAGGGTGACGGGCACCCCTGTCTGGGAGAACAGTGAGCAGCACCCATCACCTAGCACGCTCGTCCTCGGACTCACGCCCGGAAACTCTGGCTCGGTTTTTCACAGATGTGTTTTCAGGAGAGTTCAGCACAGCGGTGGTGGAGAGAGCAGGGAATGGACCAATGCTAATGCCCAAGGAGATGGACGGGATCCTCGGTCCCAGTCCTCATGATAGAATGCCCTATAGCTACTGTCACTGTGTTGTCCAGGGCACAGGATCCGGGCAGCCTCTCCTGAGACCCCCTCCTGCCACCCTGCTCCTGAGAACATTCAGAATTGTTTGAGGAGGAGGTGGAGAGGATCCAGGATGACAGAGGGCCAAGGAGAAGGAAGGTCAGCACTGGGAGCACAGTTGGACAGGCCCTGAGCCAACATCCAGGGCCTGGGCTGTGATGCCCTCGAACCTCACCCCAAATAAGAGCTCCTGATGGATGGGCCCGTCTTCCTTGGTTTCCCTCCCTCCCTCCCTCCCTCCACCCATTCCTCCCTCCCTTCCTCCCCCCTCCTCTTTCCTTCCCCCCTTCCTCTCTCATTCAGCAGAGGATCTGGGGTCCCTGCTCTGTACTGAGCACTGGGACTCCATCCGTGAGCATCCCCAGCCCATGTGGTCCCTGCCCACATGGCACTCAGGTCCACTGTGAGAGGTGATAGGGGGCAGTCCTCAGGGCTAACAGAGGTGATGAGCACCAAGAATCTGCTCCTGAAAACAGAGGCCAGCTGCACAAAGAAAAGAATGGAGACACCCACACTCAGCACATCCTCTAGAAAAATCTAGTCCTGAAAAGTGATGAAAAGTAAGTATATGCTAGACTTAA
>NW_027967356.1:0-208 GCF_054177405.1 Leptonychotes weddellii
AAATCTTTAAAAAAAAAAAAAAGAGATGAGGGGAATGTTCTAGAAGAGAAGATATGTAAAGAAGTTTGTTCACATTAGACTAAGTCTGAAGTTCCAAAGGACTCCAGGAAAATGACAAGAAAATCAGTAGGAGGATGAGAAAGGACAGGTAAAGGTCAGAGCTATGTGGAGAAGGAACTACAAGAAAAGATAATTGGCGAGCGCCTGG
>NW_027967357.1:0-208 GCF_054177405.1 Leptonychotes weddellii
CATATCTCATCAAAGATATTTTGCAGTTGTGGAGTTCAAAAATAGACTCAATACTCAAGATGTATCTGATTAGCAAAATCACGAAAGGATTAATAAAAGTTTTAGGAAAAATTTCCTGCATCACAAACCACTCCAAAACTTGGTAGCTCTAAACAACCACCATTTGTTTGCTCACATTTCTATCAGTAAGCAGTTTGATAAGCTGGGC
>NW_027967358.1:0-208 GCF_054177405.1 Leptonychotes weddellii
CCCGCCCTCCAGCACCGTCACCCCAGCCCCTTCGTGCCTACCCATTATACCTATCGGGTCCATGCCTGGAGGCTTGCCCGGCATCGACCGGAGCCCTGGGGTCGTGCTGGTGCCTGGAGTCGGGGCATCGTTCCTCGGAGTAGGTGTGTTGGACTTGAGCCCAGGGGTGGAGGATTTGTCGTTCTGAATAGGGAAGACATGAAGATTC
>NW_027967359.1:0-208 GCF_054177405.1 Leptonychotes weddellii
AGTCCTAGTGGACGAACCTTATCCTATCACAGATTATGTAAAGTTCAACACCTTGAAGAGGACTTCCTTGCCTAACCAGTGTCTCTAGCCCTTTACAGAAGAGATCAGTTCAGGTTCTTTCAAGCAAGATCTTCCCCAATGTACTCGAGGATTCGCTTACACAAAAACCAGAGGCACAAATACCTAAAAATAGTGTGCTGTATGCTAC
>NW_027967360.1:0-208 GCF_054177405.1 Leptonychotes weddellii
CTCCCTCTACACTACGCTAGGGCCCAGTCACAATTGTGTTCTGGCCAGTGGGGACCTGTGTAATGTACATTGTGTTCCCTAATTAAGGGTCTGGTTTTGTCCAACTTGCTGTGTTAAAAGACACTCTGTGGATGACATGCTTTTGCTGCTCAGCTTCCGGGGCCCCGGGCATGGATTTACCCCTTGTAATATTACCACTAGAGAAGGA
>NW_027967361.1:0-208 GCF_054177405.1 Leptonychotes weddellii
AAAATACAGTGCTCTGCCCCCAATAAGCCCAGCAGTCAGACCAAGGCCTTTTCAATGAAAACTATTCCTTGGGCCAAGAATCCTCCCCAGAGTATTCTTTGGCCATTTACAAATTTCTTTACATGAGTTCATTACATATATACCCAGAAAGCAGCGATTCCAGATGTGTGGCCAAGTTCAGAGGTACATGTTAATGCAATGTATCCTC
>NW_027967362.1:0-208 GCF_054177405.1 Leptonychotes weddellii
CAATCAGCATTCTTCTAAAGCAGCCAGTCCCCCATCAGACTTGTCTGAACTGGACAGAGTGCTGGCAGAGGTCACCCATGTCAGGGTCCACCTGGGCTCCCCACCTGCTGAGCCTGTGACCTTGGGCAAGTTGCCTTCTGGCGCTGGGCCTCGGTTTCCCAGACTGTAAAACAGGGACGGCCTCTCTGCTCAGGCCTCATGGGGCCAG
>NW_027967363.1:0-208 GCF_054177405.1 Leptonychotes weddellii
AAGGATGCTATAAATTCCATACATAACTGGGTTAAAAGCAAGGGAAACTTGGCGATGAGATAGTACACTCTCCGAGATGTAGGTACTTTTAATACCATTCGATGAAAAAGCACCAAAAAATGTAAGGTACAAGCCGGTACAGGATATAACAGATAGACTCCGAAAGCATCAACATCTGCCTCATACTGGAAGTTTCAAAGGGAGCAAA
>NW_027967364.1:0-208 GCF_054177405.1 Leptonychotes weddellii
CCCAAGTCCAAGTGCTTTTTTCCTGTCAATTCTCCAGAAATGTATTGTTACTTTATCTAAAAGGTATATAAACAGCCTGCTTTGGTCACTTCTTGGGTCCCATATCTAGAGGACTTTGGTATGTACAAAATTAATTTTTTCCTTGTTAATTTGTTTTGTGTCAGTTTAATTATTAGACCAGCCAAAAGAACCAAGAGGGGTAGGGAGG
>NW_027967365.1:0-208 GCF_054177405.1 Leptonychotes weddellii
CCTCATTTCCCTCTCCCGACCACCTCCCCACAGACCACATTTTCCTTATCCATTCATCCATCAATGGACCTTTAGGTTGTTTCCACGTCTTGGCTATTGTGAATAATACTACAGTGAATATGGGAGTGCAAGTACCTGTTTGAGATCCTGACTTCAATTATTTTGGATAAAAGCCCAGAAGTGAGATTGCTGCATTATAGGGTGGTTC
>NW_027967366.1:0-1143 GCF_054177405.1 Leptonychotes weddellii
GTGACAAGTCTGGCTTGGCGGCCTCCACTCGGAGGGCGGGACCGCGGCATCTGTCTGGCGTTCGGACAGCCGACCACCGTCGGTGGCTCAACTAGAGGGTGCCCAGATGCCCCGGGGCACTGCTTTCGGGCGGGAAGGTGACCAAGTCTGAGTTCTTGCTCTCGCTCTGGCCGTTGTGCTGCTTCTTGTGGCATCTCAGAGAGTCGTCCCTGACGAAGGAGGCACCGCAGGTCTCGCAGCGGAAGGCCCGCTGGGTCACTATTTTGGCCACGTGCTGGGAGCTGCTCCCTCGGGGCCCTTCCTTGCCGTGCGGGGCCTGGTTCTCCGTTTTGGCCTCGTCCCTGTGCACCTTGTCAATGTGCTTGGCCAGGCTGCTGGGCCGCTTGGTGTCGAAGCTGCAGAAGTCACACTTGAACGGGCGGTCGGTGCAGTGCACTCGGCTGTGCACGCGCAGGGCCGCAGTGCTGGAGCACGAGTAGCTGCACTCGGGACACTTCTCGGGGTGGTCGGCCTGGTGCAGCCGGCTGTGCTCCAGGAGGTCGGCCCGGTCCCGGCCCTGGAAGGAGCAGTGCAGGCACTTGAACGTGTGCTTGATGCGGATGTGCGACTTGAGGTTCGCCTTCATCGTGCAGCGGACGTCACAGAACTCGCACTTGAAAGGCTTCTCCCCCGAGTGCACGATCATGTGCCTTTTCAAGTCCGAGCTGATTTTGAACTTGGCGCTACAGAGCCAGCACTGGAAGGGGGTGTCCCCTAGCAACGGAAGGTGTGTTTCCATTAGAGCAAGCAGGCAAAAGAACTCCCCCCTACCCCCCCCCCCCGAACATGCGTCAGAACACGTGGTGCAGAGAGAGTTGGGTCTTTGAACTCCAACGACGGGTAACTCCCTGACACCGCCACTTACCATGTGCCTTAACTTCTTTTATCCTCACAACAATCTTATGAGTGGGTACTATTGCCCCCATTGAACAGATGGGATAATGGAGGCTTCGAGGTCAAATAGCAGGGATTTGAACTCAGGCACCAGGGCGTCCAAGCCCACACTCTTCATGAGGCCACTTTACTTTCCAATCTAGCTCTCATTTAATCTAACACCCCAAAACTGGGCATGGGAGAGGTGCAATTTATGTTACAACTGTGCCA
>NW_027967367.1:0-208 GCF_054177405.1 Leptonychotes weddellii
ATCCCCATACATTACATCATTAGTTTTAGATGAAGTGTTCCATGATTCATTGTTTGTGCATAACACCCAGTGCTCCATGCAGAATGTGCCCTCCTCAATACCCACCACCAGGCTAACCCATCCTCCCACCCCCCTCCCCTCTAGAACCCTCAGTTTGTTTTTCAGAGTCCATCGTCTCTCATGGTTCGTCTACCCCTCCAATTTCCCC
>NW_027967368.1:0-208 GCF_054177405.1 Leptonychotes weddellii
ATTCTTCTCCACTTCAGATCCACTGACTTCTCTTATTTATGCTCCCATCGGCTCCAGTGTGGTCTCTGCTTATGATTCCACCCAACCGACTCTCATGAGGTCAGCAAAGGCATCTAGTTTTCTGACACGCCAGGCAGTTTCAATCCACATCTTCCAGGAATCCACTGATGGTCTTCGAAGCACATTTATGTCCTTAAATATACTCATC
>NW_027967370.1:0-208 GCF_054177405.1 Leptonychotes weddellii
ACACCATACACAAAGATAAACTCAAAATGGATGAAAGACCTCAATGTGAGACAGGAATCCATCAAAATCCTAGAGGAGAACATAGGCAGTAACCTCTTTGACATCGCCCACAGCAACTTCTTTCAAGATACATCTCCAAAGGCTAGTGAAACAAAAGCAAAAATGAACTTTTGGGACTTCATCAAGATAAAAAGCTTCTGCACAGCAA
>NW_027967371.1:0-208 GCF_054177405.1 Leptonychotes weddellii
GGTTAGCCTGGTGGTGGGTATTGAGGAGGGCACATTCTGCATGGAGCACTGGGTGTTATGCACAAACAATGAATCATGGAACACTTCATCTAAAACTAATGATGTAATGTATGGGGATTAACATAAGAATAAAATAAATAAATAAATGAAAAAAAATAAGAAAGTAAACAAAAACACCAGGATGAAATATATCATTCATATAAATTTA
>NW_027967372.1:0-208 GCF_054177405.1 Leptonychotes weddellii
CACCCGGACCCCCTGCAGCTCCTCCTGGGGGCCCTTGGCCTCTCTCCTGCTGGCTCCCTGTGGCCGGGATCCCATGTGCTCCCCCTGTTTGGTTTTCTCCATCATTTGTCCCACTTTGCCTACTGGTGTCCTGGGGAAGGAAACATGGAAAGTAGAACAGAAACTCTCACATCTGAGGAGCCCTTAGGCTGCCCTCGCCCTGAGTCAC
>NW_027967373.1:0-208 GCF_054177405.1 Leptonychotes weddellii
AATGGAGGATCCCAAAGTAAAAATGAATCTGAGTTCATCTTCACGATCTTTCATTACATAACAGTTACAGTCTGCCTAGGGGAAAAAGGGTGGCTGTAACATCTGTGTTTTTTTTTTTTTTTTAAAGATTTTATTTATTTATTTGAGACAGAGAGAATGAGAGACAGAGAGCATGAGAGGGAGGAGGGTCAGAGGGAGAAGCAGACTC
>NW_027967374.1:0-208 GCF_054177405.1 Leptonychotes weddellii
AGGAGGCAGCCACGGGAAGGAGCCTTCCTGCAAGTGCAGAGGACCCGAAAGACAGCCCAGTGTGACAACCTCCGTGAGAGCAAGGGGAGAAGTTGAGGCCAGATGGCCCCATGTCACAGACCACGTTGAAGTGTCTTTTTTTTTTTTTTTAAGAGAGCTAGCGAGGGGTGATTAACATAATAAAAAATTTAAAAAAAAAGAGCAAGCG
>NW_027967375.1:0-208 GCF_054177405.1 Leptonychotes weddellii
AACCATGAGAGACGATGGACTCTGAAAAACAAACTGAGGGTTCTAGAGGGGAGGGAGGTGGGAGGATGGGTTGGACTGGTGGTGGGTATTGAGGAGGGCACGTTCTGCATGGAGCACTGGGTGTTATGCACGAGCAATGAATCATGGAACACTTCATCTAGAACTAATGATGTAATGTATGGGGATTAACATAAGAATAAAAAAAAAA
>NW_027967376.1:0-208 GCF_054177405.1 Leptonychotes weddellii
CAGGCGCAGGGCAACCGCCAGAATCACCGCGAGGAGGAAGAGCACCGAGATCAAGGCCAAAGCCACCACCAGGTAAAACTGCAGCTCAGCCTGGGGGTCAGAGGGCGCCGGGCGGTCGCTGACATCTGGCAGCACTTCTTGTAGGCTGTCGGCGAAAACCAGGAGCAGCGTGGCTGTGGCCGAGAGGGGCGGCTGTCCCCCATCCCGC
>NW_027967377.1:0-1143 GCF_054177405.1 Leptonychotes weddellii
GTGGGGATGAATGAAAGCACGCAGGGTGATCAGAACAGGATCTGTACATAGTGAGCAGCTGGGTAGGTTTCAGCCGCCATCCCCACCACCCTATTTTACCTGCTGCAGGGCTGCAGCAATGAATGGCCCAGGCCTGCAGCAATGGCCCAGGCCTGGGAGGTTTCCCCAAGAGGACCAGGAAGCTTGCTCTCTAACCAGGGACTCGCAGTGGAATGCAGGGTGTAGGGGTAAGAATCACTCTGTCCAAGGAATAAAACCCATCTCTGTGCCAGATTTGCTCCCCAGGGCCACCAGTCTGTGCTCTGTGCTCAGTGGGGTGGGGTCATTTACAAACTGTGCTTCTGAACACTCCTTTCCTCCATGAGGCCTTCTCTGGTGGCCACAGAAGAGCAGCGTGTCCTTCTCTCTCCTCAGGCCCAGAGCCCTCAAGGCCACCTTCTCTGACCACCCCCTCCCTGTTCAGCCCAACCCCGACCTTCTGTTGATCCACTCCCCCCGACAATGCATTAGAGGCACTTAGCAGGGACCTGAAGGAGAGCTAAGTGCTTTAATGACACTCATGTATTGATTTAGAGCTTTTTTTATTCCCCCACTTGGATTTCCCGAACGTGGAGCATCTGTGCCAGTGCAGAAGTCTTAGAGGCGAAGTTCCCAGAGGCCAGGGGCTGCTGCCTGAAGCTCTCCCTGGCACACGGGGAGTACCTGACTCGACAGCAGCCAGAGCTCTCTTGTGGTGAAGGCGCAGACTGCTAAAGACACGGCACGTTGTTCAGTGTCTTTCTGGAGAAATTCACAGTCATGTCAACACTTCGATCTCCACCAGCCATGAGCCTGTGCTGCCACTTTGTGGGCTCATTCCTACAAATGCGGTATTTCATCAAGTGGCGCCCAAATTCCCACCTATGTAGGCTCAAGTCAAACCCAAGGGAAACCAGGCTTTCCATATTCCAATCACATACAGGCTGCAGAAGATGAGTCACTGTTGGTCTGTATTCATTCATTCATTCACTCATTCATTCACCAAGCACTGGTTCACTCGATGTCAGACACAGTACTAGGTTTGGGAAATGGCGAGGGAAATTAAGTGCAAAAAGTCCCATGATGAAAGTCTGTTCCAGCAAACAAAGAATGCCAGGGCCTGGG
>NW_027967378.1:0-208 GCF_054177405.1 Leptonychotes weddellii
AGAGGGGAAGTGAATGGGGGGAATGGGCAAAAAGATAAAGGGGACTAAAAGGTACAAAGTTTGAGTTATAAAATAAGTTATGGAGATGAAAAGTACAGCACAGGGAATACAGTCACTAACATTGTAACAATGTTGTATGGTGACAGATGGCAACTACAACTTATTGTGATATACAACTGTCTAGTCAATAAATTGTATAGCTGAAATG
>NW_027967379.1:0-208 GCF_054177405.1 Leptonychotes weddellii
GTAAATTCATCTTCTGATGTTTCCAAGGTTGCTGTTAACACGATAGCCCTCGTGGGGGATGGTAAATGCTGATATTATGTAAGTTATACTTGATAATTAGTCTTGACAAATGAAATTTAATACTAAACTTCCATTAACCATGTACTTTTAAAATAATTGCTGAAAAGATTAATTGAAGAAAAGTTATGAAACAAAAAAAGTAGTCCTA
>NW_027967380.1:0-208 GCF_054177405.1 Leptonychotes weddellii
CAGAGTCCATCATCTCTCATGATTCGTCTCCCCCACCGATTTCCCTGACTTCACTTCTCCCTTCTTACTGTCTTCTTTTTTTTTTTTAAACATATAATGTATTATTTGTTTCAGAGGTACAGGTCTGTGATTCAACAGTCTTACACAATTCACAGTGCTCACCATAGCACATACCCTCCCCAGTGTCTATCACCCAGCCACCCCATCC
>NW_027967381.1:0-208 GCF_054177405.1 Leptonychotes weddellii
GGAGGACATGTACTGCATGGAGCACTGGGTGTTATACGAAAACAATGGATCGTGGATCAACACATCAAAAACTGATGATGTATTGTATGGTGACTAACATAACATGATAAAATTTAAAAAACTAAAACAAAACAAAACAACCCAGAAATTTATTTTCTCATAATTCTGGAGGCTAGAAGTCCAAGATTAAGGTGTTGGTTTCCTCTGA
>NW_027967382.1:0-208 GCF_054177405.1 Leptonychotes weddellii
ACCAAAACCAAAACAAAAAGATATAAAAAGAAAACAATAGCAAGCCCCATAGATGGGAGAATGACCAAGAGTTGCAATAATATATTAGATAAAATGTTTAGTTTTCTTTTTTTTTAAAAGATTTTATTTATCTATCTGAGAGAGAGAATGAGAGAGAGAGAGCACATGAGAGGGGGGAGGGTCAGAGGGAGAAGCAGACCCCCTGCTG
>NW_027967383.1:0-208 GCF_054177405.1 Leptonychotes weddellii
CATCAAAGGACCTTCAGAGAGATTTCCTCTAGGCCTGTGGGTGGGAGTAGCAGGAATTTGGAGGCCTGACCTTGAATTGCTACTGTCTTATCTCTCCAGAAAATATTGTCTTAAACTTTCACCAACAACTGATTTTGCTTTTATGGCAAAGTAGAGATGTAATTTTAAGTAGTTTTAAGACAAGAGGCTGTACACAGAGGAGACCATG
>NW_027967384.1:0-208 GCF_054177405.1 Leptonychotes weddellii
AAACCATCCGAGGCAGGTGGAGAAATAATTTCGGCGTGTCACCGCACTGTTAGGAGGACTCACTGAAGCTGAATGGGCTTCAGAAGGTGCTGCCAGGAGGGCAAGCAAGAACTCCTGCAGAGGGGGGCTCGCCCAGGGCCACGCTGCCTCCGCAGAGCTGCAGCCCAGCTGAGGCTGGGGAGGGGGTCGGGGTCCAGGATGAGCAGAC
>NW_027967385.1:0-208 GCF_054177405.1 Leptonychotes weddellii
ATGTTCTCTTCCAGTTATCAGGGTCAGTATTCTTATAGCTGTGGCGCTTCTTCAGAGGCAGACGTTATCCTTATCCTTATCCTTACTCTTTTACCGTTCCAGCATAACAGACTTATGGGGGTGCAGGGGAGGGTAGGACTGGGACAGTACCTAGAAGGTTAGGAGCAGTGTAGGCTCCCTGGTGACTCTGATATCTCACGTCCATTCC
>NW_027967386.1:0-208 GCF_054177405.1 Leptonychotes weddellii
GTGCGTGCACACACACAGAGTACATAAAGTTTGCATACGGATGCTAATCTTCACGTCAAAAACACAATGAAATTTTGGGCAGCAAAGTAGAGTAAACTTTACAATAGCTGTGGAGGAAATCAGTCAACGTATATGAGGAATACTAAAATCTATAAGAAAAATATCAATATCCCCAAAGGAAAATAGTAGAACAAACCTTCCATTAAAA
>NW_027967387.1:0-208 GCF_054177405.1 Leptonychotes weddellii
AACAGGACAGAGGAGGGGCTTTGGATCTGGGCACAGCTGCGTGGAAAATCTGTGCAGTGTCACTTAGGTGCTGTGAGACCTAGGGGAAATTACTTCCCGTCTCTGGGCTGCAGCTTCCTTGTATGTAAAAGGAGATACTACTACCAACCCTACCATGAGATGATATGGCTCAAGAGCGCAGTGCCTGGGTGGCTCAGTCAGTTAAGCA
>NW_027967388.1:0-1143 GCF_054177405.1 Leptonychotes weddellii
GAAATATTGAAAGGGGTCCTCTAAGCAAAGAGAGAGCCTAAAAGCAACATATACCAGAAAGGAATGCAGACAATATAGAGAGTAACAGTCACCTTACAGGCAATACAATGGCATTAAATTCATATCTCTCAATAGTTACCCTGAATGTAAGTGGGCTAAATACCCCAATCAAAAGACACAGGCTATCTAAGGTTTGAACTGGTGGTGCAGGAGACTGAAGGAGGGATTAATGGAAAGGAAGGACAGTCTGAAGTTGGAAACATGGACACTTAGAGGAGGAATTTTTGCTATGTTTAATTTCCTCAGGGTCCCTGGTAACAAACAGAGATAAGTAGCATCTTCTTCCTAGACCTGCTTTAATGACTTAGCAAGATTGAAGATATTTGCACATGTATAAATGTTTCTAAGTATATGAAGAGTACAGGCTTTTATCACAGTCTTTCTTTATATATGTCTTGTTAACTAGGACAATTTTGGTTACAAGTGATGGGGACTCATCTTGAGCAGACTTCGGCAAATGGAGAGACTTATTGGCTCTTGCACATCAATTAAGATTGGACTATTATACTGTTGAAAAGGAAGGAGAACAGTGGGGTTTCAGGAACAATTCAATCTGTGGTCTTGGACATGGCCAGTGTTCCTTCCCTGGTTCTTTCTGTGAATGAGCTTTCTCCGCATGGTGAGAAACAGCTTCTGAGAGCACCTGAGTTTTGTTTCTTTAAGTATGCACTGATGAATAACATTCTGAGGAAGGGCTGTCATTGGCCTAGACCATGGGTGCCTACCACTAACTCAATCAACTGTGGCAGAGATAGGAAGGTAAATTCATGGAAGGAAATGGCAACAATTGAGGAAATCACATGGGTGGAATGTGGGGTAGGACCAATTAAGTGAAAAGGAGAATTTTGGGCAAAACCAATATGACAGCATAAAGTCGAAGCTCACGTTCAGCCAGCTTAGATATTACAGCCTTGTAATCATATAGTTCTGTTTTTCTTTCCCAGAATCCAAATTTACCTGTATCCTCTGTCCTTCTTTTCTCCCAATCCTCCTTCATTTTTTTTTTTTTAAATCATGGTTTGGACATATGCTAAATTTTGTCTTTTCTTAAGTTTCTTCCAGTTGGTTGCTTCTTCCTCTCAG
>NW_027967389.1:0-208 GCF_054177405.1 Leptonychotes weddellii
ATAAACTTTTATCTTATATATTATAATTATATAATCCTAGTTAATATTGTTGACAATTATGATTCAACAAGTAAATTTTTTTTCTTCTTATGTTAATCCCCATACATTACATCATTAGTTTTAGATGTAGTGTTCCATGATTCATTGTTTGTGCATAACACCCAGTGCTCCATGCAGAATGTGCCCTCCTCAATACCCATTACCCGGC
>NW_027967390.1:0-208 GCF_054177405.1 Leptonychotes weddellii
GGCTCGATTCCAGGACCCTGGGATCATGACCCGAGCCGAAGGCAGACGCTTAACCGACTGAGCCACTCAGGCGCCCCGGTGCTTGCTTTAAAACCCAATTCTGCCGCTTGCTAGTTGTGGGACCTTGAGCAGGTTATTGCTTCTCTGGTCTCCATGAGGTCAACTACAAAAAAGGGAAAATAGAGACAATAAACTCTATCTCAGGGGA
>NW_027967391.1:0-208 GCF_054177405.1 Leptonychotes weddellii
TTCCTCGACCTCATTTCAATGTGAGGAACGCTTCCTCTCCCCTGGGCCTGTTTTTTAAACCTCTTTTCCTGGCCTTGATCTGTCTTAGTTAGCATTTAAACTGGTCCCAGTAAGGCTCAGCTTATCAAGTTTTATTCCACAAATGCTTTCTTTTGTATCTCTAAATCCTAAGAATTGCCCAAGACCTTTAAAAAAAAAACCAAAAAAA
>NW_027967392.1:0-208 GCF_054177405.1 Leptonychotes weddellii
AGAGGGGTTAGCCTGGTGATGGGTATTAAAGAGGGCACGTACTGCATGGAGCACTGGGTGTTATACACAAACAATGAATCACGGAACACTACATCAAAAATTAATGATGTAATGTATGGTGATTAACATAACATAATAAAATACAAATAAATAAATAAACACTAAAAAATAAAAATAAAAAAATAATATCACTGTTCCAGGTAATGTA
>NW_027967393.1:0-208 GCF_054177405.1 Leptonychotes weddellii
ACCTTCGGAAGGTAATAGATTAAGTCATGAAAGTGGGTTAGATTAGGTCATGGAGGTGGGGCCCTCATGAGAGGGAAAGGGAAGGCACTCTAAGTACACACACGAGGAAAGGTCAGAGCGAGAAGGTGGCTGTCTCCCACCTGGGAACCTAAGCGGCCCACACCTTGACCTTGGACTCCCAGCCTCCAGAGCTGTGAGAAATAAACTG
>NW_027967394.1:0-208 GCF_054177405.1 Leptonychotes weddellii
CAGGGACTTGTCGGGGTACTTTATCCCAGGAACAGGAATGGGCATGAATGGATGAGAAAGCAAACAGGGAGTGAGGATGGGAACAGATGTCATGTGCTGCATCTCACAGGGGTGGGCGGCCTTCTCGTCCTGATCTCGGACCAACTACAGAACTTGACTCTTATCTGAGGACTACAACAGAGGCATAAAAATGGCTGTCACACACCTC
>NW_027967395.1:0-208 GCF_054177405.1 Leptonychotes weddellii
TATCACTGCTGGGAAACAGCTTCCCATCCGCATATGTCTGAAATGCCTTTTTGGGTCTAAATAAGAAGGTAGCATGTCCCTGCCTCAAAGATGCTAATTCCTGACTTCCCAATGTCCCAGGACACTCATTAATCCCTAAATAACGGAAGTTGGAGATCTTGAAAATGAGAAAGAATATCATATAGTGTTTAAGAATGAGGGATCCAAA
>NW_027967396.1:0-208 GCF_054177405.1 Leptonychotes weddellii
ATATGACTGATTCAAGACCCTGCCGTCATCAACACAGGGTGTTAGAAGATCGTGATGTGGTATCCTGGCCACACAGGCAGGGAGGAAGGGAGCTTTTGTGTGCAAGACATTTATCTGGTCAAGAAACGAAAAGCCTTGGGGCGCTTGGGTGGCTCAGTTGGTTAAGCGGTTAAACTTCCTACTCTTGGCTTCAGCTCAGATCGTGATC
>NW_027967397.1:0-208 GCF_054177405.1 Leptonychotes weddellii
TAAAACTGCCGGGGCGCCTGGGTGGCTCAGTCGTTAAGCGTCTGCCTTCGGCTCAGGTCATGATCCCAGGGTCCTGGGATCGAGCCCCGCATCGGGCTCCCTGCTCAGCGGGGAGCCTGCTTCTCCCTCTCCCACTCCCCCTGCTTGTGTTCCCTCTCTCGCTGTGTCTCTCTCTGTCAAATAAATAAATAAAATCTTTAAAAAAAAA
>NW_027967398.1:0-208 GCF_054177405.1 Leptonychotes weddellii
ATGATCAACACCACATGGGAAAGTAAATCTTCCATTGGCTCTTGAAATTTCTAGCCATTAGCAATATCACTTCTGCTCAGATTTCATTGGCTAAAACAGGTTACGTATCCATGCTTAACTCTAAAAGAATTAGAATGGTATAATCTTACCACATAACAGAAAGGAGAGAAGAGGTAAAATATCTGTGAACAGCTAGAATGTCTACTGC
>NW_027967399.1:0-1143 GCF_054177405.1 Leptonychotes weddellii
TGTGCAAGTGTGAAGAAGACAATTGGAGTGACCTAAAAGGAAGCAGAAAGGATGACAGGTTTAGGGCAATGAAAAGTCCTGAAAAGAACACAGATTTTTGGCATCAAGCAATCAGGCTTGGAGTCCAAAATATCATCTGGAAATTTTCTTTCCAAAATGTCTTTGTGTATAACATAGGGTAGCAGTACCTACCTAGAAGGCTAAAATATTACTAAATGGGATAGTATATACCTAGGACACCTTAGTACAGGCTATATTTCATGTCTTATGATCCATAAATGTTACCATAAAGACATGTCCTGGTAAGACTGGGTCCAAGGTTTTTTAATTCTTGCTAGAAGTGTGTGTGTGTGTGTATGTGTGTGTATCTGTGTGTGTTTAGGGATGGACTTCCATTGTATAGCTAGAAATATTTCTCCTGCTTTTTCACAAAGTTTTGATTTCAACTTTGGGGTAATACTTCCTTTCTCTTTTATAAAAAATATTTTGTTTATGCATTAATAAAGCAAAGGAAAAAGGAAAGGAGAAGAAAGAAGAAGTCTGAGATAATGGACAGCTACACTCTACTATATAGTATATTTCTTTTTTCAGGAAAGGAGATAATGGACAGCTAAACTATACTGCATAGTGTATTTCTTTTTTTCAGGAAAGAAAGTAAATGTATCTTTCCCAAAAATGGTTAAAACTGTACTCCCCACAAATACATGTAAATTCTTGAGGTATATGCATGAGCTAGCTATTGTTACCCACTGATAGAGGAAGTGCTGAGAGGCACATCTTTACCTCATGATGTATAGAGAATCTGGTAAGGAAGATGGAAGTCCTACCGGTATCGTCTATTGAAGTCATCAATGAGTGATTTTTCTGGACTGAATAACTCAGACTTTGGGAAATGTCCTGCACTGGGAATATGATGTTCTAAGGCTCTGGCCAAAGACATCTGGGGATGGGGGCAGAGGAGTTGTTTGATGAAGACAGTGGACATTTTGTCAACCATCATGGACAAGGGAAATATTTAGGGAGAGTATGAAGACTCAAAACCAGAATCCTCTACACCAAATGGGTTCAAGAGCATTTCCATTTATGCATGCTTTTGTCCATTCAATAAACATTTACTGAATAGTGATTATGTACCAATAACTA
>NW_027967400.1:0-208 GCF_054177405.1 Leptonychotes weddellii
ACCAAAACAAAAACAAAAAGATATAAAAAGAAAACAATAGCAAGCCCCATAGATGGGAGAATGACCAAGAGTTGCAATAATATATTAGATAAAATGTTTAGTTTTCTTTTTTTTTAAAAGATTTTATTTATCTATCTGAGAGAGAGAATGAGAGAGAGAGAGCACATGAGAGGGGGGAGGGTCAGAGGGAGAAGCAGACTCCCGGCTG
>NW_027967401.1:0-208 GCF_054177405.1 Leptonychotes weddellii
AAAAAAAAAGAAACTGACATATATTTCTGTTTGCAGAGCTTTTTTGCTTATTCAATATGAGTCAAATATATGCCGACTGAATTTTCTCCTAAAATATCATTTCTCTTTGAGGTGTAGGATTGGGATCATTTGGGCCAGGGGGAGACAGGGACTAATAAGTTGGGCCTGATGATTAATTATACTTCCTGGAACTTAAAAAATTGGGGAC
>NW_027967402.1:0-208 GCF_054177405.1 Leptonychotes weddellii
AGGTTTAGAGAACAGGGTTTCTCAACCTTGGCACTACTGACATTCTGGGCCAGCTAATTCTTTTTTTTTTTTTTTATTTATCGTGTTATGTTAGTCATCATACATTACATCATTAGTTTTTGATGTAGTGTTCCATGATTCATTGTTTGTGTATAACACCCAGTGCTCCATGCAGAACGTGCCCTCTTTAATACCCATCACCAGGCTA
>NW_027967403.1:0-208 GCF_054177405.1 Leptonychotes weddellii
GCCGTGGCGCGTGCTGACCTCCAGCCACGCTCAGCTGCAGGTGCAGGGAAGAGGCAGGTGGGGGGGGGGTTGGGCTGTCACCTGAAGATAAAAACAAGCTCATGCCGGCATCACATGGGCGTCTACATCGTGTGGTCAGGACGTGTCCCTCGAAGGGACAGACCAGAGTCCAGCCACGTCCAGCTCAAAGGGGCCTCATGAGCCTGGA
>NW_027967404.1:0-208 GCF_054177405.1 Leptonychotes weddellii
GCACAGTATTGGTCAGCCACTGGTTTTGTAACGTGTGCCGCTAGGTTGAAATGAGACCACATAAGTTCATTAAAACTCAATACCATTTATTGGGAATTCAAAATACAGGCCCCAGGCTAGACAGTTGACTTGTTGAGGTCAGAGAGAGTATCAGAGCATCACTTAAGAAAGAGAGGTTATCTGATGGGCACTAACTCCTAACAAGAGA
>NW_027967405.1:0-208 GCF_054177405.1 Leptonychotes weddellii
AACCCTCCTACACTGTTGGTGGGAATGCAAGCTGGTGCAGCCACTCTGGAAAACTGTATGGAGGTTCCTCAAAAAGTTGAAAATAGAGCTACCCTACGATCCAGCAATTGCACTACTGGGTATTTACCCCAAAGATACAAAAGTAGGGATCCGAAGGGGTACGTGCACCCCGATGTTTATAGCAGCAATGTCCACAATAGCCAAACTG
>NW_027967406.1:0-208 GCF_054177405.1 Leptonychotes weddellii
CATCCAGGTGCCCTATTGTCTACCTTTTGAAAATTTTGAAATCATTTGACTTTTTAAAATCCTTTTATTTTAATGTGAGATTTTTATTCTAGAAAAGTTTATAGAATCTTCTCTTTGTATCCAGAGATTTACAGTTTCCTGATAAATGTCTTTGTGTGGTCTTAGTTGATCCATTCTGATAGGTACTAGTTGAGACCCCCTTTAAAAA
>NW_027967407.1:0-208 GCF_054177405.1 Leptonychotes weddellii
CACTACTTCACTGGTTTGGACTTTGCATTTAGTGTGTCACTAACTGAATGTTTACTTGCTCCAAGTTTATGCCCTTGTGTAAAATGGATCCAGAAGTATGTGCTATGGTGAGTGCTGTGAATTGTGTAAGACTGTTGAATCACAGACCTGTACCTCTGAAACAAATAATACAGTGTATGTTAAAAAAAAAAAAAAAAAAAAAAAGATA
>NW_027967408.1:0-208 GCF_054177405.1 Leptonychotes weddellii
ACCAGTGGCCAACTTGGCCTCATCTTCTGAAATTCTCCTAATGACTCCGTGAGGTGGGTTCTATAATACCCTGAGACAGAAAACAGGCAAGAAAGTAAGCAACACCAACAAGGTCCCAGCATGGATGACCTCCTCCCTCTTCTTTTTCCTCCTCTTCTTCTTCTTCTTCCTCTTCTTCTTCTTCTTCTTCCTCTTCTTCTTCTTCTTC
>NW_027967409.1:0-208 GCF_054177405.1 Leptonychotes weddellii
AGGGAACACAAACATGGGGAGTGGGAGAGGGAGAAGCAGGCTCCCCGCAGAGCAGGGAGCCCGATGTGGGGCTCAATCCCAGGACCCTAGGATCATGACCTGAGCCGAAGGCAGACGCTTAACGACTGAGCCACCCAGGCCCCCTGAAGTGTATTTTTTTTAAAGATTTTATTTATTTATTTGACAGAGAGAGACACAGCGAGAGAGG
>NW_027967410.1:0-1143 GCF_054177405.1 Leptonychotes weddellii
CATTTCCTAAGAAATGAAGACATTAAAATTGTTACAATGTGAAAATTTATTGAGGCTTGTTCAAAAGTCAATTGAAAATGTATGACCATTTTCTTATGTCTAATATAATATTTTATGTAATGCAAATATATTTATGGAATTCTGCTTATGGCTACATTGAAATAACTAATACTTGATGTTTCTTTTCACTGTAAACACAAGAAAACTGGAAAACATGAAAATCTTTTAGACAACAGCCAACCAGTGTGTGATATCCAAAAGAAACAAAATAGATAAGGTGAGCCCTACAATTGCCCTAGATTTCTGCCTTCTAAAACTTTCAAGATGGTGGCCCAGAGATGGTAATTCAAGCTAGAGGACAGTGATTCCACTGGTTGAGGAGATAGTGTTTGGACTTAAAGGAAAAAAAGGGCAGGTGTGATAGGGAGGAAGAATACTGGAGAACAGGGAGCTACACAGAAAAAGATCTCAGTAGAATTCCCCATATTACCTCAAGCACATAGCTTAATAAAGTGGAATATTTCCTAAAAAAAAAAAAAAAGAAAAGAAAAGAATTCCCTTGAATCTGTTGCTGAACACTAACTTGTGACTATGTAGAATGAATTTCTATGAATCTGGGTAAAGAACTACTGGAGAACTGAGAGAGGAACAATTTCTAGAAGTCACCCTGGGCCAGGAGATACTACATTTATAACCAGTCAGAGTTGAGAGACCTCACTGAAAAACTGGAGCATTGATAGAAATCCCAGAAAGATGATGACTCAACAGTATTTTTTTTTAAAGTTCTAGAATAATGGTTGCTCTAGACCTTCCCTAAGAATGTGTAAAAAGAAAGAGAGGGGAGGAAGGAAAGGAAAGTAGGAAGGAAGGAAAGAGGGAAAAAAGCATTAATGAGACAAAGCTGATTTTCAAGTTACTTCATTTTTTCTAAACCAAACTGCAACTCTTTAGACAACAGAATTCAGACACTCAATATTGTAATCTTTAAAATGCCCAGTGTCGGGCGCCTGAGTGGCTCAGTCGGTTGAGCGACTGCCTTCGGCTCAGGTCATGATCCTGGAGTCCCGGGATCGAGTCCCGCATCGGGCTCCCTGCTCGGCGGGGAGTCTGCTTCTCCCTCTGACCCTCCCCCCTCTCATGTGC
>NW_027967411.1:0-208 GCF_054177405.1 Leptonychotes weddellii
CAATGAAGCCAAGAGTTGCTTCTTTGAAAAAATTAATAAAATTGATAAATCTCTAGCCAGACCTATCAAAAAGTAAAGAGGAAGGACCCAAATAAATAAATTCACAAATGAGAGAGGAGAAATAATAACCAACACCTCAGAAATACAATACAAGACAATATTATGAAAAACTACATGCCAACAAACTGGACAAACTGGATGAAATGGA
>NW_027967412.1:0-208 GCF_054177405.1 Leptonychotes weddellii
AAGAAGAATTAATACCTATTCTTCTGAAACTGTTCCAAAAAATAGAAATGGAAGGAAAACTTCCAAACTCATTTTATGAGGCCAGCATTACCTTGATCCCAAAACCAGACAAAGACCCCATCAAAAAGGAGAATTACAGACCAATATCCCTGATGAACATGGATGCAAAAATTCTCACCAAAATACTAGCCAATAGGATCCAACAGTA
>NW_027967413.1:0-208 GCF_054177405.1 Leptonychotes weddellii
TTCCTCGACCTCATTTCAATGTGAGGAACGCTTCCTCTCCCCTGGGCCTGTTTTTTAAACCTCTTTTCCTGGCCTTGATCTGTCTTAGTTAGCATTTAAACTGGTCCCAGTAAGGCTCAGCTTATCAAGTTTTATTCCACAAATGCTTTCTTTTGTATCTCTAAATCCTAAGAATTGCCCAAGACCTTTAAAAAAAAAAACCAAAAAA
>NW_027967414.1:0-208 GCF_054177405.1 Leptonychotes weddellii
CTCCTCAATACCCACCACCAGGCCAACCCATCCTCCCACCCCCCTCCCCTCTAGAACCCTCAGTTTGTTTTTCAGAGTCCATCTTCTCTCATGGTTCGTCCACCCCTCCGATTTCCCCCGCTTCATTCCTCCCCTCCCGCTACCTTCTTCTTCTTCTTTCTTTTTCTTAACATATCTTGCATTATTTGTCTCAGAGGTACAGATCTGA
>NW_027967415.1:0-208 GCF_054177405.1 Leptonychotes weddellii
AAAAAAAACCCCAAAAACTAACGATGTAATGTATGGTGATTAACATAACATAATAAAATAAAATTAAAAAAAAGAATCCTGTTAGGCCTCTTTAGCAAGAATCTCCCTACACTTGATGTCTCTCCTCTTAGTGTTCCATCCACTGGCTCCCTCACTCTATTTTTTTACTACATGTCTCCAGCTGTCTTTGTTGTTTATGGAATTGAGC
>NW_027967416.1:0-208 GCF_054177405.1 Leptonychotes weddellii
ATGAGAGAAGATGGACTCTGAAAAACAAACAGGGTTCTAGAGGGGAGGGGGGTGGGAGGATGGGTTAGCCTGGTGGTGGGTATTGAGGAGGGCACATTCTGCATGGAGCACTGGGTGTTATGCACAAACAATGAATCATGGAACACTTCATCTAAAACTAATGATGTAATGTATGGGGATTAACATAAGAATAAAAAAATAAATTAAA
>NW_027967417.1:0-208 GCF_054177405.1 Leptonychotes weddellii
GAGACTCAGAGGGGGATGGCGTAGATCTTGGGGAAGACAGCGGGGGACAAGGCAGAAAGAGGGCCAGATGTCCTGATCAGCCCAGCAGTGAAGAGATTTTAGCCACCCAAGGCTGGCTGCAAATAAGACCAGTCCTTGCCCTCGAGGACTTTATCCTTTAGCCAGAGAGCTAAGTGCAACCCACAGAAAATTGTTTAACAGGGGGTTA
>NW_027967418.1:0-208 GCF_054177405.1 Leptonychotes weddellii
GCAATGAATCTACCTGCGTGCTTTGTTCCTTCACGACCCTACACCTCTCCCTCCAGAGACAGTTGAACACTGCACTGAATTTGGTGCTAATCATTGACTGGCCATATAGCTTTAGTACATGTATTTATAAATAAACAATACAATATTTACTCTTGATTGGTTTTGAACTTTATATAAGGAGTCTCAGTTTGCATTTCCCTGCTTACAA
>NW_027967419.1:0-208 GCF_054177405.1 Leptonychotes weddellii
ATTTTTTTATTTTTTTATTCTTATGTTAATCCCCATACATTACATCATTAGTTTTAGATGAAGTGTTCCATGATTCATTGTTCGTGCACAACACCCAGTGCTCCATGCAGAACGTGCCCTCCTCAATACCCACCACCAGGCCAACCCATCCTCCCACCCCCCTCCCCTCTAGAACCCTCAGTTTGTTTTTCAGAGTCCATCTTCTCTC
>NW_027967420.1:0-208 GCF_054177405.1 Leptonychotes weddellii
ATTTCAAATTACTGACTTGAAGGAAAATTGTTGAGGCATATTTCAGAGCAGCCTTTTTGGATAAAATGACAACAGAATAATTTTGTTTTGTTTTTTTTTTGTTTTGTTTTTTGTTTTGTTTTTTGTTTTTGTTTTTTTTTTTTTATTCTTATGTTAATCCCCATACATTACATCATTAGTTCTAGATTAAGTGTTCCATGATTCATTG
>NW_027967421.1:0-1143 GCF_054177405.1 Leptonychotes weddellii
AGAGATGATGGACTCTGAAAAACAAACAGGGTTCTAGAGGGGAGGGGGGTGGGAGGATGGGTTAGCCTGGTGGTGGGTATTGAGGAGGGCACATTCTGCATGGAGCACTGGGTGTTATGCACAAACAATGAATCATGGAACACTTCATCTAAAACTAATGATGTAATGTATGGGGATTAACATAAGAATAAAAAAAAATTGTTAAAAAAAAAACAGTCTTTTCATGCTGTGGTGTTGATCGTTAGGAGAAGACGGATCATCACACCTTGGCTCCAAAAGTGGTATTCATGAGCTCCACTACTGAGACATAAATGCCACAGGGGATAACTGACAAAATGAGAGGCCAAAAGTCAGCTTTTCCTGGGTGATCACTTCTCCAATCATTTTCTCCTTTTCTGACCAGGGATGAAAACTTGAGGGCGTAAACAAGGAGTCACAGAATAGTTACAACGCTTTAGGAATTAGCTCCAGCTCCTCTGCATTTGCATACATTTTCCAGGTCCAATTTGTCCAAGCCAAACATGCAGGCAGAACAGAATAATAAGGGAGGAAGCAGAGTAGAGTGATGAAGATCACAGGTTTCAGAATCCACTCGTCGTGGGCTTGCATACACTCACTATCTGTGTGACTTGGTAAACACCTTTTATTCTCTTTGTTTCCTCACTGGTAAGGTAAACAGAGATCATAAAAGGGATCACAAAAGTACCTTTTTAAAAGGGCTTTTGTGAGGGTCAAATGAGATATCTTTAAACGAGTTTATCACAACATTTTTCACTCAAATTGTTATCATTATTGTCACGATCATCCAGGCCTAAATTTATTATATTTAAACATTTTGGTTATTGGTTTTTCTCTATTCTTAACATTCACCAGTTTCTTCTCTTGAATATTGGAAGAAAATACACTTCTTTCCTACCTTCTTTATACTATCATATAAAATATTCAATCTTGAAGTAGGAGAATTTATTTTATTTTTTAAAGATTTTATTTATTTGACAGAGAGAGACACAGCGAGAGAGGGAACACAAGCAGGGGGAGTGGGAGAGGGAGAAGCAGGCTTCCCGCCGAGCAGGGAGCCCGATGCAGGGCTCGATCCCAGGACCCTGGGATCATGACCTGAGCCAAAGGCAGACACTTAACGAC
>NW_027967422.1:0-208 GCF_054177405.1 Leptonychotes weddellii
GGATGGGTTAGCCTGGTGGTGGGTATTGAGGAGGGCACATTCTGCATGGAGCACTGGGTGTTATGCACAAACAATGAATCATGGAACACTACATCTAAAACTAATGATGTAATGTAGTGGATTAACATAAGAATAAAAAAAAAAAAAGGAAAGAAAGATAGATAGAAAGCTCATCATTCGGAGAAGGAATTGTGCCATGGAAAGTCCA
>NW_027967423.1:0-208 GCF_054177405.1 Leptonychotes weddellii
GGAAACGACAGATGTTGGCGGGGATGCGGAGAAAGGGGAACCCTCCTACACTGTTGGTGGGAATGCAAGCTGGTGCAGCCACTCTGGAAAACTGTATGGAGGTTCCTCAAAAAGTTGAAAATAGAGCTACCATATGATCCAGCAATTGCACTACTGGGTATTTACCCCAAAGATACAAAAGTAGGGATCCGAAGGGGTATGTGCACCC
>NW_027967424.1:0-208 GCF_054177405.1 Leptonychotes weddellii
AGGGCACAGTCTGCATGGAGCACTGGGTGTTATGCACAAATAATGAATCATGGAACACTACATCTAAAACTAATGATGTAATGTATGGGGATTAACATAAGAATAAAAAAAAAAGAATTCTTTCAATTGAAACAATTTTGAGGGGAGTCATACCTTATAATAAAAAAATACAAAATATAAAAAAAATTATCTTTAATTTTCACATCAT
>NW_027967425.1:0-208 GCF_054177405.1 Leptonychotes weddellii
GAATCTATCTATGTTGCATTCCCAAAATGACAAAATTAAAGAGATGGAGAAGATATAAGTGTCAGATTTCCCAGGTTCTTTCACTTCAAATATTGAGCCAGACAAAAAAGTGTGGAAAGTAAGGTGAAATGAATGTTTTAAGATTATGGGATTCCAAATACTCCATCAAGAGTAAATGTGAGTGAATTTCCTCATCACTAGGCGGGGA
>NW_027967426.1:0-208 GCF_054177405.1 Leptonychotes weddellii
GGAAATGACAAAGATGCTGATCGGCAATGTCCAGGATGACTTGTCCTCCCAGGAGCCCTCTGATCAGGTTTCCTCTTCCAGTGTCAGAGAGAAACACCATCAAAGGGCTGGGCTTTGTTCTCCCAGTTCTGGTGGGGAGCCAGGGAAGATCACACAGCAGAAAGGACACTAGACTCAGAGCCATGAAACTACTTCTGTGGTCAGGACA
>NW_027967427.1:0-208 GCF_054177405.1 Leptonychotes weddellii
AGTTAACTGTGTGGATTCAGACGTGGTGCCTTGAGCTTCTCAGATCCAAAACTTCAGGAAGGAAAAAAGATTTCCTCATCCTGTTGCAGTTTGCCAACTGCCAAGACGTTGGTTCTGTTTCTTACTGAAGGTCTCCACTGACTCTTTAAGAGATTGGGAGGGGACTATTCAGCTTCTCTGAAATGTTTTCTTTCTATCCACAGCAGTG
>NW_027967428.1:0-208 GCF_054177405.1 Leptonychotes weddellii
CCCATGAACCAACATCTCTTGTGTCCCCTGATCTAGGTCTCCTTTAGACCCAACGACTTCTGGATTGGAGACTGTACTGGGCATCTGCGCATTCTCCTTACCCTATTACATCACAGCCACCCTCTCGTCTTCCTGTGTTGGCCCACTCCAAACACTGGGCCTCTGCCTCTTTCTTCTCCTTAAGTCCCATGCAGGGCCACACATCCTC
>NW_027967429.1:0-208 GCF_054177405.1 Leptonychotes weddellii
GGAGACTAGAACAAAGCCATCCACTAGAATTAGGGTATATTTTGGTCTGTTAGAAGAAACTGTATCCCTTAAAGAAGATGTGGTATATATATACAATGGAATATTATGCAGCCATCAAAAGGAATGAGATCTTGCCATTTGCAACGACATGGATGGAACTGGAGGGTATTATGTTGAGTGAAATAAGTCAAACAGAGAACGACATGTA
>NW_027967430.1:0-208 GCF_054177405.1 Leptonychotes weddellii
CTCTTTCTAAAATAAATAAATAAATAAATAAATAAATAAATAAATCTTTAAAAGTAAAATTGTGTAGTAAAGTGATCAAGTTAGTTTTATAACATTGTTATTGCAATTGAGAGGGATTTTGAGTCAAGTCAATTTCATGTTCTCCACTTCTCACCTTGTTAGCACCAACACCCACTACCTGGGTGTGAGATGTGTGTAATCACACAAG
>NW_027967431.1:0-208 GCF_054177405.1 Leptonychotes weddellii
GCCCCTCCACAGCGCCCCCAGTCCTGCCTCCAGGTCGGGGCACGTCTCTGCCCTTTGTGCTTCTAAAACAACCCGCCGCTCCCAGTTTGCCTGCGTGACCCCGCCGCTCTGGGTTTCCACCCCAGGGGCTGCCCTAAAGTCCTTTCCCCGCCACTACCATTCTGCAAATCTGTGCCCGGTCCCCAGCACGCGAGGCTGTCACTCACCA
>NW_027967432.1:0-12365 GCF_054177405.1 Leptonychotes weddellii
CTCTGTTTTATTTACTACCCCTTGGCAATGCATTTTACTGTCTAATAGCCTGAGTCTACAATAGCACTTGGCTAAATCTCCATGTGATGGAGTTGATTCAGAAATTTACTATCATTTACTATCCTCTCTCTAGTATCCCCCCCTAGCCTTTTTCCCTGCCTTTGGCTGCAATCTGGCCCTCAACCCAAGTAGAACCTGCCCATCCTCAGGCTTTAAGTCTATTTATTTTAGTCACCAAACTCTCAAAATAAATCTGGTTCTTCAGCCAGACTGGTAATTTAGAAGTTTGACTGTTTTGTTCGCATGAACATCCAAACTGGCGTGGCTGCCTGGTAATCTGAGGGTAGCTCACCCCATCACCTGCAAGCAGCCTATTTTGTGGGTAATGTAAGGTAAACAGTATCTTGTGATGCTGAAAAGAAGGGTTGACTATTACAGTTTTATTGGCCATTTGACATATTTAATTGAGTTCCCTGTAAGTAACAGACTTTTGTGTCAGTTTCATGTTGTTTTATTCTTTCTGGTCGTCTTCAAATAAATCTGGAGTTGAGGGTTGTTTTTCCACTGGCTGCATAATGACATTGACTATCTTTATTTATTTCATCAGCTCAAAGCATTGCCCTGATCCTGCAGAGCAGTTTGGTGCATGCTCTTTTTATTATTATTTTTTTAAATTTCTTTTCCTGCATACAAGAAGGCTTCTGTCTATCAGCATGAAGACCCTGGAATTTTGATGATTGTGGCCTGTGAAATTAAAGGAATTCAAAGGATAGGAAGTGATTTCACAACTGGTTTCTTTGCCTGTTGTTATTCATGAATACAGAATGATACTGGGTAAGATTCTTATATCAAATGCCTTTCCTCTACATTGATGGGTGAGAGGTTGTCAGTTATAACCAAAGTTGTACCTAGTTGATAGACCTTGGTTACAGTGTAGGATAGTAGGACTTTTATTCAGAGTACAAGCCTAGAGGTAATCATTGAGGGGTAGTAGAAGAAGCAGAGCCAGTGCCCAAGATGTGCATTTGGCTCCTGGCTCCTTGAGTTAATGACCTAGTGCAGGGGAGTTAACTTCCTGGACCTCTGATTCCCGGTCTGTGAAAAGAAGTGATAATAAACACCTATCTCATAGGTTTGGCATGAGTACAAAATAACACATGTGGAAATGTGTTAGGTAAGAGCCATAGAAATCTTGAGTACTGTTGAGGCTAAGTGTCTAGCCTTTCCTTGGCTTAGAAGTGGTCAGGTTAATTGAAGGCAAAGTAAATAATGTTGTTCATCTAAACTAATATGTCATAGATTGTAAGATACATCATTATTTTATGTACCGCTAGGGAAAAATATGCCCAATATTATCGTCAAGGGTAAGACATAACCTGATTTCTGTGATGATAATATCTGAAACAATTCTGTGTCTTAGAATGGATGAAATATAGTAAGTAGAGAAAATATTGAAGATTTGGACCAACTGAGGAGAAGGCCAGTCTGAATTAGTGATAAGTCAGACCTACTGAATCTTTTATGAAGGAATATGGGTTGTAACTTTTGAGTTATAATAGCTGAAATGGATTAATGAGTCACAAGAGCAATTGCCTTAATGAATAGATAATTAATTTATAATTGGCTTGTTTTCAGGAGTCAGAATAGGATAATTGTTTGGGTCCATTATATATCCATGCCACCTGGCCCCAGCTGGGCTCTGAGTTCCTCCTCTGATTGAGCTCTTTGGGGACCTTGTTGAATTTTTCACAGGAGACCTTTCAAGTGCTTTTTACACTCTCAAATTTCCAACCCCTGTGTCTATTAGTCAGCCAGTGATTTCTCCTCTTATACTTGAATGTGAGCAACTACGCTTTCCCTGATCTTCAAACCAACATGTCTTTCCTTCTATTTTAATTAAAAATGTGTCTTTTCTCTTCCACGATTAAAATTACATGAGTTCCTTTCTCACCTTTTTTGAGATTTTGCTTTACTGTTTTCTCTCAACTTTCTCCACTAGCTTTTTCTATTTTGCTTATTAGTGGGTTAACATTTTCCAAATTAAAAAAAAGAATCCCTATAACCTATTATTATTCAGAGGCAATATAATTAAGCAGATAAAAGCATGAGCTATGGAATCACATTCTCTGAGTTCAAATCCTAGTTGTCCTACCTCTCAGCTGGACACACTGGGCAAATTATTTAACACATCTCTTCTTCAGTTATTTTCACCTGGAAATTTGGCCCATAAAATTGTGGTTGCATCTTAGATTTGGTGAAGGACTAAGTGAATTATATATAACACACTTAGGACATTGCCTGGCATATAGTAAGTGCTGAATAACTGTTATCTATTATGATTATTATTCCTCATTTTACCAGTTTGTTTCATTTCTTTTATTCTCATCCCAACATTAACAAAGTTTTTTTTTTTTTTTTTAACCGCTGCATTGGACTGATGTCTGGTTTTGCCGTATTTCCTTTCATGCCACTTTCTTTTTTTTTTTTTTTTAGAGAATGAGAGAGAGAGAGCACATGAGAGGGGGGAGGGTCAGAGGGAGAAGCAGACTCCCTGCCGAGCAGGGATCCCGATGAGGGACTCGATCCCGGGACTCCAGAATCACGACCCGAGCTGAAGGCCGTCACCCAACCAACTGAGCCACCCAGGTGCCCCGCCACTTTCTTTTATACCACTTCTTTTGGGGAAACTTAAAGAGGTAAAGTCTAATGGATGTAAAAGTGTTACCAATTCCCCAAATCTATTTCAGTACATCTTCACATCTGATAACCAAGGCTAGCTTTCCTGTTTCGTTCTATCCAGGACAGTGAATTCCTACTGTCTTGTAATGGTTGCAAATTTGATTCTTGTGTTTTTAACTGCCAAGGATCAACAGTCCTATCTATAGAAAATTACAGAAAGACATGTAAACACATTTCTGAACACTCCATTTTGCAAATGCAAAAAAAAAAAAAGCTAACTTTACATAAAGAGCAGATATCTACTTGTATAAGTGTACTCATTATATTTTCCTTTAAAAAACTGTTCAATAGAATTCTCACTGTTTTCTGATTTGGTATCCCTTAATGTTCCCCAGCACTTTCTTTGAGAAGGTGAGATAAATGATTTGAGTACAACCTACATCTTGTAAACCCTGAAATGATAACATGTGCATGGCTTTCTGTACCCGAGAAGCAGTGTAAGCTCTTGAAACACTGATTAACTGAAAGCAGGGGTTGACAAATTGCAGCCTGGCTGCTCAATATGGCCCATCACTTGATTTTTGTAAATAAAGTTTTATTGGAATGGAGCCATACTCATTCATTTATATATTGTCTGTGGCCACTTTTGCCTCCCAGTGGCAGAGCAGAACAGTTGTAGCAAATACCATATGCCCCACAAAATCTAAAATATTTATTATCCGGTCCTTTACAGAAAAGGTTTGCAGATGTCTGACATAGAGTATCAAAGAAATATTGCGTTTTGTCCTAGTTCTACTCAGTTACTCTCATATATGCATGGCCTTGGATTCATGACCTGTCTTTTTTAGGAAATAGCTTATTTGTAGGTGCCTGTTATGCAGTGACACAACAGAGATGATAGAAGTTAGATTTTGGAAGTTAAAGTTTAGGAACCTGAAGTTGTCTTACAAGGGTGAGGAGGCTGATGTTAATCTTGAGGGTAGGTGACAGTCATCTCAGGTGCCAAGACCTAGGGAAGGAGGGGTTAAAGTTTAGAGAAATTGTTAACTAATTTGCTCTGTTGGTACCCTCTATAGTGCTCTTTAAGGAAAAATATTTTGTATTTGCTAAGTTAAAAGTGCCCTATTTTGTACGTCTTCTGTGATTGCAGACCTGGCCCAGGTGAGAAAACAATTTCCATGTTTTTTTCCCCATGCAAGAGCAACAATTATTGGTTTTAATTTGCTTAAAAATCCTCTGGAAAAGTCATGAGTCAGGATGCACAACAGCATGAATTTTGTGACCCATTCCAGTTTAGAGCAAGCATGATGTCTGTCTTATTGAGCACCTTTAACGATCTGGCTCATTCATTCATTCATTCATTCATTCAAAAGTTATTTACTAAATGACTCTTCTGTTCCAGCACCTCTTCCACATAATTGAGATTCAGCAGGAAAACAAACCAACAAAGAATGAACAAGGCAGATCATTCCCCCTTTAGGGGCCCTAATCTTATAAATCACATAGCATTTTTGAAGTAGATAAGGATATGGAGAGGCATAAGGCAAGGAGGGAGGATAAGTCCTACTGGTAAAAGGGTGGTAAAGCCAACCCCACAGAGAAGATGACATTTTTGTAAAGACTTGAGCAAAGTGAGGAAGTGAGTCATCTATTCTAGTAAGTGCAAAGGCCCTGAGGTAAGAGCACAGCTGGCATGCACTACAACCAGCAAGGAGACAAACACGGCTCGGGCAGGACTACTGAAGGGGATAATATTATCAGTGAGTTGGTGATATAATGGGGAGCAGGTCAGATCATATAGGATGTTGTAGGTCACTATAAGGACTTTGGATTTTTGACTAGATTTTCAACTTGATGGATTTTCTACTAGAAGAACTTGTAGAGCTCTGAGGAGAGGAGAGATCTGATAGATGTTTTTAAAAGATTACTCCGACTGATTGACTAAAAGGTGAGGTGATAATGTTGAGAAACTGTCTCAATAATCCAAGTGAGAGATAATCTAGTTTAGACTTTGTGTTATCAGTGAAAAGTGGTTAAATTTGAGGTATATTTTAAGGCTAACAGGGTTACTGATGCAGTGATTGTGAGATGTGGGAGATAAAAAAAGAAGCCAAGGATGTTTGAAAGTTTTTGATCTTAGCATCTGGAAGCATGTGCTTACCCTTCACAGAGATAGGCAGACTGTGGTCAGAGCTGGTTTGCTGAGGAAGAAGAGAAGTTCAGTGTTGATCCTACTGAGTTTTCGATGTCTGCAGGCCAGTGGAGATGGTGAGTCTGCAGTTGAATACATCAGCATGGACTTTGCTCATGGCCTGAGCTACAGATAGAAAATAGAGCTTCAGGATAGAGGGTATTTAAAGCCTTGAGACTGATGATATCACCAAGGGAGAAAGAGAAAGAAATAGGAGTCAGGACTGAGACGTGAACAATTCCAGTATATCGTAGGCAGGGAGGTGAGAAGGGAGCTAGAGAAGGAGGGATTGGCCAAGGGGCAGGAACATGGGGAGAGCCAAGGGAAGGAAGGGCTGGTGGGGAAGAAAAGTCATGTCAAGTATGGCTGACAAGTTAAAGAAGTGGAAAACAAACGTCAGTGGTGACCTTTACTGAAACACTTCGGTGGAGTGTTGTGGTTGTTTAATACGGTAGGATAACAGTATGACCAAATAGACAGACAGAAGCTGGTGAAGCAGAAAAGAGTGGATAGTTACTAGAACAACATCCTTGAGTAGGCAAGAGGGCATGAAATCGGGTGCACAGGTGGAAGAAGTTGATTTTACTCAGAAGTGCACACAATCTGGGGAAACTGGAGGGAAGGCAGAGGATAAGGGTGCAGAAGCTGGTCGGTGAATAGAAGTGATGGAAGTTCTATTCTGGTTGTTGCTGTTCTCAGTAACATCATAAGCAAAGTCATCAGGGAAGAGTGAAGACTGAGGAAGAAGTGTGAAGTTTCACCATATTCACCCAGGTGGTGGGAACACGGAGAGAATTGGAAAATCTACAGGGATTGGAAGGGCCCCCTGAAGACAGGAGCTGCAAATTTAAAGTGATACTAGATTTTCTTTAGCCACATTTAGCTCTTCTGCTATAGACCAGAAATGGGTTGAAGTTTGGTCTTAACCAGGGTTGAGGTTGTTTTTTTAGTTTGTTTTGTTTTTGCTGAATGAGTAAAATAACAACAATATGAATAAGTGATTTGAAATGCACAGCGTGTTCAAGGTATGTTCAAGGGAGAGATGAGTTCCTGGCCAGGGTCAAAGGGCCATTACAGTGAAGGCACTATAGTTAAATTGAGGTCAGAGTGTGGCATTCTTGGAATTGGATTATAAAGGTGTTGCATTTTTTTGGTAATGGTGAGGTCAAATCTGAGCAAGTATCAGAATCACATGGAGAGCTTATTAAACAGGAATTGCTGTGCCTCACCCCACACTTCCTGATTCAGTAGGTCAATGTGAGGTCTGAGAATTTTTATTTCTAACAAGTTCCCAGGTGATAGTGAGGCTGAACTTTGAAAACCATTGCTCCGGTATATGAGCACAATAAATAAATGGCTGAGATAAGTTGAAGAACATTAGCATTAGAATACATGGATTCAAGAATCTCGGAAGTCAGAATGTAGGAAGAATCATCTAGTTGGATATAGGAAATGTCCAAGAGAAGGAACGGTAGGTCCAGGAGCTGAAGCACTGAGAAATGAAGGGGATGGCTGCCATAGGGAGGGGAGCTTGGTGGTAAAGTTTGATAACATGAAATTTAATTTTGGATGTTTTAATGAAGGAAGAGTGTACGCAGGAGTGCTCTGTGAAAGGTTGGGCAGGTTGTGCCCTGTATATCTCTAGGGAGTGCCATCCACATCATGATCCTGAGAACAAGAATGGTCTGTCAACTTGATTGAAACATAAAAAAAATAAACTTACTTCTTAGATTCCAAGTCCACAGGTATATGGGCTGGATATATGCTTGAATAATTTCTGCCCTAAAGGAAGATACTTGGGTCTGCTTAAAATTGTGGGGCTCTTAAAAAGCTTTCCCTTGGGGTAACCAATGCAGGAAAAAACCCACAAATAATCACATACAGCCCTCCCTATACACATGCAACCCTGTGCCCAAATGGGAATGAGTTCTTCTGACATCCAAAGTCATTAAAATAGGGTCCTCAAAGTTCAAAGAATATCACAAATGTCTCCCAATAAAAAATTAAACAAAAGCAAGGGGTATTTTGATATTTGCTATTTAACATAAAAAAAGTCTGCTTCACAGTCTTGTGAGGCAAAGGGTCATGTCGTTTTAGAGACAGCAGCTCAGAAGTATTAAGTCTGCTGCCCTGTCCCTGCCTTCTTTATTTGTTCTTCCAGCATGTTCATTCTTCCCTTTACTCTCTCTTTTTCTGCTAATTATATGCATATCCTTTTAAGTAATCCCTACACTCAACATGGGGCTCAAACTCACAACCCCAAGATCAAGAGTCACGTGCTCTACCTACTGAGCCACACAGGTACCTTATATATATCTTTTGGCCAAACATCATCATCCATTAAATCAGATGCCCAACTCTTACTCATTTTCTGGATCGCTCTGATGGAGGACAAGAGAAGTTGAGGGAGCATGCAGGATAAGATGGGTCCATCCCTTTACTGAAGTTACACGTGTCCTGTGTGTGTCCAAGGACCCCAGCGAGGTCCCTCCTTTCTGTGGGCGTGGTATTACCTGCTGGAGGATCTGGTTCTCCTGAGTTTGTAAGTAGTATCTGATGATAGCCCAGAATTGGCAAGTAAAATGAAACTTTAATTTTCATAATTTAAAAATCCTGCCTTTACTTTCAGGCTTATGTTTTAGTACCAACTAACAACAAAACACAGAAGTGACTTTACAAGGAGAGTTTCAGTTGGCTGGATGGATAATACCCTCAGAACACCGGTGCAGTGCAATTATTTTCAAATGGCCATGAAGATCCATATTAATGTGTAATTTCCTCAGATGAGTCGAAATTTAAAAAAAAGGATCAGAGCATGAAGAAAACAATTGGGTTTAAACTAACCTTAGAAAAGGTTTTTATTTTAGAGAATCACTTTGGGTTTAAGCTTGCCTCTTGTTTTTATTTTTATTTTCTTGTTTTTTGCTTTTTCTGGTATTGTATTTAAAGTTCTTAAGGAAAAATTATGTGTTTTAATATTTTCCCTAGAGTATTTGAGATATCTTAATTATGTTTGGAGCTTGTTTTTATGAAGATGGAAATATGCTCACTCTGTAACACCAATGCGTAAATAATTGCAGAGATTATATGTGAAGGGTGATAAAAAGTAATTTACTTTTCATGGACCTTCTTAAAAAATACTATTGAGGTATAAATACATGCAATACAGTGCATGGATCTTAAGTGTTCATGTTGAGGGATATTGGCAATTGTATATGAACAAATAATCATTACTGAAAAGATTTTCGTCACCACAGAAAATCCAATTGTGCCCCTTTGTGGCCAATATCCACCCACATTGTCTGAATGGCACTACTTACCGAATTTTAATTTTATACAGTAACTTTGTCTATTTTTGAAAGTCAAATAGAGATGACCATAGATATGTATTTTTGCTGTGTGTGTGTGTGTGTGTGTGTGTGTGTGACTGTGTGTGTGTCTTTTTTTCTCAACACAATGTTTAGGATTTATCCATGTTTAATGGTTTTAAGATTCATTCATGCTGTACCCTGTATTAATAATTTATTTCCTTTTATTACTAAATAATATTCCATGGTATGGGTAGATCAGTTTGTTTATCCATTTATACATTCATGGGCATTTTGGTTGTTTTCACATTTGGGCTATTATAAATAAAGTGGTCATTGATAGTCATGTATAAATCTTGGCATGGACACAAGTCTTAACTTTTCTTAGATCCAGAATTTAAGAATGGCTGGGTGATATGTTAGTTGTACAGTTAATCTATTAAGAAACTTCCAGACCACTTTCCTAAGTGGCTAAACCATTTTACATTCCCAAAAGAGCAGTATTTGAGAGTTTCAGTTTCTCCACATCCTTGCCAACACTTTGTATGGTTAGTCTTTTAAATTTTAGCTATTCTAATTGATGTATGATGAAAGCTCACTGTGGTCTTAAATTTTCATTTTCTTAATGAATAATAATGTTCAATATCTTTTCATGTGCTTATCTGTAAAGTGTCTGTTCAAATCTTTTATTCATTTTTGTAACTGGGTTGGTTTTCTTATTATTGAGTTTTGAGAATTATTTATATATTCTTAATACAAGTCCTTTTTCAGATATATGATTTATAAATTTTTCTTCTTAGCCTGTGACTTGTCTTTTCATTCTCTTTACATTGTTGTTTGAAGAACAGAAATCTTAATTTTGAGGCCCAATTTATCAATTGAAACTTTTGTAGATTATGCTTTTGGTTTTAGATCTAAGATATCTTTGCTCAATCCAAGGTCACATATACCAAGCCACTTAAGGTTGTCTCATAGCTCTCTAATGTTCTGTTTATTTTTTAGATTTATCATTTTTTCATGTGCTTTATTTTGGATCATTTCTATTGCTATGCCTTCAAGTTCACTATTCTTTTTTCTGCAATTTTTTCTTATCTGCATGTCAATCCCACCCCATGTATCTTAAATCTCACACATTATAATATCATTTCTAGAAGTTTGATTTTGAGTCTTTTAAAATATCTTCCAGGCCTTTACTTAACTTTTTGAAAATATGAAATATTTTTCTGATAACCATCTTAATGTCTTTGTCTGCTAACTTTAACATCTGTATCAGTTCTTGGTTGGCTTTAATTGCTTGTTTATCTCCTCATTATGGGTAATATATTCTCTTTCTTTTCATGTGTGGTAACTTTTTATTAGAGGCTGGACATTATGATCTTTCCTTGTGGAAAAAACACCTTGTGGGTGTTAATTATTTTTGTATTCTTATAAATATTCTAGAGCTTAGTCCTAGAAACAGTTTGATACTTTTGGATCTTGCTTTTAAGATTTGTTAGGAGAAAGTGGAGCAATGCTTGGGGAAGGCCTAGTTATTCTCCATTACTGAGGAGAGACTCTTAATTCACTTTCTGCAATTCTCTATAGGTCATGAAGGTTTTCAGTGTGTCTCCTGGGAAAATATACTATAGCCAGCTCTCTATGAGTGTGAAGAACTATATCTTCTAATTCTTTTGGGTAGTTTCCTTGCATGTGTATATATATCAATACTCAACTGGATATTTGAGGGAGACCCTCTGAGAAACCCCAGGGCTTTTTCTTTGTGCAGCTCTCTCCTTTTTTAGTCCTCTGTCCAGAGGACTTTAAATGTGCTTGTCTTCCTGAATTCTCAACTCTTTCTCACCTCAGGGAGTCCACTGGGCTCCACCAGGTACTGTCTGAGTTTCCCTTCCCTATGCTGCAAACTGGAGGCAGTAAGCTTGGGGAAATTGTAGAGCTCACCTCATTTGTTTCCCATCTCTCAGGGATCGTGAGCTTTCAATGCACTTATACCGTATTTTGTAAATCAATGTGTCATATATGCTGTTAAAAACATTGTCTTAGGCAGGAGAGTAAGTTCAGTTCCTGTTATTCCATCTTGAGCTGAAGCATGTATTTTGAAGCTTCGCATTTGGTGCATACACATTTAGGATTGCTCTTAAGCATTATCTACTTGATGAATTGATCATTTTCTCATTATGAAATGTTTTTCTTTATCCTTGATGAAACTTCTTGTTCTAAATTCCTACTGGTATAACTATACCAGATTTCCTATGTTTGGTGTTTATTTTGTATACCTTTTCCCACCTTTTTACCTTCAGCTTGCCTCTCTTATATTTAAAGTGTCTATCTTGTAAAGAATATACAAGACTTGCTTTCTCACCTTCCACCCCAGTTTGATAATATTTGCCTTTTACCAAAGTGTTTATTTACCTATTCCATTTACTATGTTTATTTGTATTATTAATATGGTGTGCTTAATCTCCCATCTTGGTTTTTGAATTTTATTTTGTTTTAGTAATCTTATTTATTTTTGTTCCTCTTTTCTTCTTTCTGTTATTATTTTGAATGAATCACATATTTTAGGTATATCTTTGGAGTTATCTTATTAATTATTCTAGATATTGTGATGCACATTTTCATGTTATCAAAGTTTACTTCCAATTAAATTAACAGTGTAGGAACTTTCACAGTAGTATCATTTCAATTACCCTCTCCCATCATTTGTGTTATTATTATCTCACATTTACTTCAATACATATGCTATATTCCTCCCAATACAAAGATGCTATTTTTATTTTAAATGGCCAATAGTCTTTTAAATTCAAAAGTATATATTCATGTAAAATAATAACACACATTGCTAATTCATAGTTACACAGATTTATTCCTTCTGCTACTCTCCATTCCTTCTACAAGTCTGAGTTCCTTCTGATACTATTTTCCTTCAGATTAAAGAATTTCTTTTATCATTTCTTATAGTGTATGTTCCTGGATGAATACTTTGTTTTGAACTGTTGAAAGCTCTTTATTTTATTTTAAAAGAGCATCCAAGATCTATAAAGAATTTCTCAAACTCAACACCCAAAAAACAAATAATCAAGTCAAAAAATGGGCAGAAGACATGAACAGACACTTCTCCAAAGAAGACATACAAATGGCTAACAGACACATGAAAAAATGTTCATCATCATTAGCCATCAGGGAAATCCAAATCCAAACCACACTGAGATACCACCTTACACCAGTTAGAATGGCAAAGATGGACAGGGAAAGAAACAACAAATGTTGGAGAGGTTGTGGAGAAAGGGGAACCCTCTTACACTGTTGGTGGGAATGCAGGTTGGTGCAGCCACTTTGGAAAGCAGTGTGGTGGTTCCTCAGAAATTTAAAAATAGAGCTACCCTATGACCCAGCAACTGCACTCCTGGGTATTTACCCCAAAGACACAGATGTAGTGAAAAGAAGGGCCATATGCACCCCAATGTTCATAGCAGCAATGTCCACAATAGCCAAACTGTGGAAAGAGCCGAGATGCCCTTCAACACATGAATGGATAAAGAAGATGTGGTCCATACATACAATGGAATATTACTCAGCCATCAGAAAAGATGAATACCCAACTTTTACATCAACATGGATGGGACTGGAGGAGATTATGCTAAGTGAACTAAGTCAAGCAGAGAAAGTCAATTATCATATGGTTTCACTTATTTGTGGAACATAAGGAATAGCATGGAGGACATTAGGAGAAGGAAGGGAAAATGGGCGGGGGGAACTGGAGGGAGAGATGAACCATGAGAGACTATGGACTCTGAGAAACAAACAGGGTTTTAGAGGGGAGGTGGGAGGGGGGATTGGTTAGCCCGGTGATGGGTATTAAGGAGGGCATGTACTACATGGAGCACTGGGTGTTATACGAAAAGAATGGATCGTGGATCACCACATCAAAAACCAATGATGTATTATTGTATGGTGACTAACATAACATAATAAAATTTAAAAAAAAAAGAAGATGTGGTATATATAACATACATGGAGTAATATTACTCAACCATCAAAAAGAATGAAATCTTGCCATTTGCCATGCCATTTGCAAAAAAATGGAGAGGGAGGCAAACTGTAAAAGATGCTGAACTCTAGGGAAAAAACTGAGGGTTGCTAGAGGGGCGGTGGGTGGGAGGAAGCGGTAATTGGGTGTTGGGCATTAA
>NW_027967433.1:0-1143 GCF_054177405.1 Leptonychotes weddellii
CTTCTTGTGCATGGGTTAGGCTTAATTTGTTGTTGATTCTCCAGTTCTTTAAGGTGTAAAGATAATTTGTGTATTCGGGATTTTTCTGTTTTTTTGAGTGAGGCATGGATGGCTATGTATTTCCCCCTTAGGACCGCCTTTGCAGTATCCCATAGGTTTTGGACCAATATGTTTTCATTCTCATTGCTTTCCACGAATTGTTTAAGCTCTTCTTTGATTTCCTTGTTGACCCAAACATTCTTGAGCAGAGTGGTCTTTAGCTTCCAAGTGTTTGAGTTTCTGCCAAACTTTTTCTTGTGATTGAGTTCCAGTTTCAAAGTATTGGGGTCTGAGAATATGCAGGGAATAATCTCAATCTTTTGGTATCGGTTGAGGCCTGATTTGTGACCCAGTATGTGGTCTATTCTGGAGAAAGTTCCATGTGTGCTCAAAAAGAATGAGTATTCTGTTGTTTTAGGGTGGAATGTTCTGTATATATCAATGAGGTCCATCTGGTCCAGTGTGTCATTCAAAGCTCTTGTTTCTTTGTTGATTTTCTGCTTAGATGATCTGTCTATCGCTGAGAGTTGAGTGTTGAGGTCTTCTACTATTAATGTATTATTATCAATATATCTCTTTATTTTGGTCAACAGTTGGCTGCTCCCATGTTGGGGGCATAGATATTTATAATTGTTAGATCTTCTTGTTGGATAGACCCTTTAAGAATGATATAGTGTCCTTATGTATCTCTAACTACAGTCTTTAGCTTAAAATCTAATTTGTCTGATATTAGAATTGCTACCCTGGTTTCTTTTGAGGTCTGTTGGCATGAAGGATGGTTCTCCATCCCTTCACTTTCAGTCTGGATGTATCTTTAGGTTCAAAATGAGTCTCTTGTAGATAGCATATGGATGGGTCCTGTCTTTTTATCTAGTCTGCAACCCTGTGCCATTTTATGGGAGCGTTTAGGCCATTCACGTTGAGAGTGATTATTGAAAGATATGATTTTATTGTCATCATGTTGCCTGTGAAGTCCTTGTTTCCATAGATTATCTCTGTAAATTTCTGTTCTATATCACTCTTGGAGTCTTTCTCCGTTTATAGAAACCCCCTTAATATTTCTTGCAGGGCTGGCTTAGTGGTCACATATTCTTTCAGTTTCTG
>NW_027967434.1:0-208 GCF_054177405.1 Leptonychotes weddellii
AGGGGAGGGGGTGGGGGGATGGGTTAGCTTGGTAACGGGTATTAAAGAGGGCACATACTGCATGGAGCACTGGGTGTTATATGCAAACAGTGAATCATGGAGCACTGCATCAAAAAGTAATGGTGTAATGTATGGTGATTAATATAACAAAATAAAAAAAATGTTAAAAAAATTAAAAAAATAAATCTAGCAAAAAAAAAGATGAACT
>NW_027967435.1:0-208 GCF_054177405.1 Leptonychotes weddellii
CACAACCAACACCAAAGAAATACAAACAATTATAAAAACATATTATGAGCAACTCTATGCCAGCAAATTAGATAACCTGGAAGAAATGGGTGCATTCCTAGAGACCTATAAACTACCAAAACTGAACCAGGATGAAATAGAATACCTGAACAGACCCATAACCAGATAAGAAATTGAAGCAGTAATCAAAAATCTCCCAAAAAACAAA
>NW_027967436.1:0-208 GCF_054177405.1 Leptonychotes weddellii
CTCAGTTGGTTAAGCGACTGCCTTCGGCTCAGGTCATGATCCTGGAGTCCCTGGATCGAGTCCCGCATCGGGCTCCCTGCTCGGCGGGGAGTCTGCTTCTCCCTCTGACCCTCCCCCTTCTCATGTGCTCTCTCTCATTCTCTCTCTCTCAAATAAATAAATAAAATCTTTAAAAATAAATAAATAAATAAAAAATAAATAAAAAAAA
>NW_027967437.1:0-208 GCF_054177405.1 Leptonychotes weddellii
AAGACAGACGCTTAACGACTGAGCCACCTAGGCGCCCCATTAAATTTCATTTTTCTTACAGCATAATATCAGTGAATCTTTTTACTGAAAATTGGCTAACAGTGAGTTTCTATTTTTATATTTTATTTCCAATATATTTGTGGGATGACATACATTACATTGCATTTTTTGAATACTAATGAGATGGAGTCACCCTCATCAATGCTGT
>NW_027967438.1:0-208 GCF_054177405.1 Leptonychotes weddellii
CTGGGATCGTGACCTGAACCAAAGGCAGACGCTTAAGGGCTGAGCCACCGAGGCGCCCCTACTTCTCAGTTTTACAAACCATTTTTTCACTTTGTGAATACCTTATTATTCTATTGTTTCAAGAAGTAGTTTTTAGCTCTAAGAGTGGTACTGAGGTATAATTTTGAGAAAAGGAGGCAGATACAGAAAAGTACATACTATATGATTC
>NW_027967439.1:0-208 GCF_054177405.1 Leptonychotes weddellii
AACACTCAATTTGTTTCCTGCAATTAAGAATTCCTCATATCAGTGAGATCATATGATACATGTCTTTCTCTGTTTGACTTCTTTCACTCAACATAATACCCTCTAGTTCCATCCACGTCGTTGCAAATGGCAAGATCTGCTCTGCCTCTATTTTGAAATGTCATTGGATTGGATATGTTGCCAGGATGCAACAAGAAGAGTATGTGTC
>NW_027967440.1:0-208 GCF_054177405.1 Leptonychotes weddellii
TGGAAACACAAATAGTACAGAAAAAGACCCTGAATAGCCAGGGGAATGTTGAAAAAGAAAACCAAAACTGGAGGCATCACAATTCTGGATTTCAAGCTGTATTACAAAGATGTGATCATCAAGACAGCATGGTACTAGCGCAAAAACAGACACATAGATCGATGGAACAGAATAGAGAGCCCAGAAATGAACCCTCAACCCTGGTCAA
>NW_027967441.1:0-208 GCF_054177405.1 Leptonychotes weddellii
ATCACTGCTTTCTTGGGCAGGATAACTTACTTTCTATAGTTCATTTGTGAATGGAAGTGACTACAGATCCTTTACATGTTTGTTGTAAGAATTAACTGAAATAATATGTGAAGGCTTTTGAATAAAGCCTGTCTCATATCAAGTGTGCTCTCATTCCCTAGTCTGGGAATAGGAACCTAGAAAAAGCGGGGGGGGGGGGCGGGGGGGG
>NW_027967442.1:0-208 GCF_054177405.1 Leptonychotes weddellii
CATCGAGAAGAAGACATGTTCCAGATTCCAAAGCAATCTGCAGTGACACTCCTGCCCTCAAACCACAAGGCCACCAGGCCCCTGCCCCAGGTAGAGGCTGCAGTGCTGTCTCAGTGTGTTCCTGGGGACAGAGCCCTCTGGGACCATCTCAAGCCAGAGAGGACTCTACCCCTCTCGAGGTGACCACCATGCCTAGAGTCTCCTCACG
>NW_027967443.1:0-208 GCF_054177405.1 Leptonychotes weddellii
CCAGCGCCCAGCACCCGGGGGGGTGCTCAGCGGCCGCCAGCGCCGCCCCCACCCTCCACCGGCAGGAAGACGGCCCCGCTGAGAGCTCCGGGGGCGGGTGGCCCGTCCGCAGGGAGGGCTCTTCCAGTGAAGGCCTGCTCGTGGTCGTGGCGGACGCAATGCCACCGCACAGCCCGCAGACCGCAGCAGCGCGCTCGTAACCCCCCCC
>NW_027967444.1:0-1142 GCF_054177405.1 Leptonychotes weddellii
AGGCCAGAAAGGACTGGCGTGATATATTCAGAGCACTAAATGAGAAAAATATGCAGCCAAGAATACTATATCCAGCCAGGCTGTCACTGAAAATAGAAGGAGAGATAAAAAGCTTCCAGGACAAACAAAAACTAAAAGAATTTGGGAAAACCAAACACCCCTACAAGAAATATTGAAAGGGGTCCTCTAAGCAAAGGGAGAGCCTAAAAGTAACATAGACCAGAAAGGAACAGACAATATACAGTAACTGTCACCCTACAGGCAATACAATGGCACTAAATTCCTATCTTTCAATAGTTACCCTGAATGTAAATGGGCTAAATGCCCCAATCAAAAGATGCAGGTTATCAGTTTGGATTGAAAAAACAAGACCCATCGATATGCTGTCTGCAAGAGACTCATTTTAGACCCAAAGACACCTCCAGGTTTAAAGTGAGGGGGTGGAAAACCATTTGCCATGCTAATGGACATCAAAAGAAAGCTGGGGTGGCAATCCTTATATCAGATTTTAAAACAAAGATGATAATAAGACATGAGAATGGACACTATATCCTACTTAAAGGGTCTATCCAACAAGAAGATCTAACAATTGTAAATATCTATGCCCCTAACATGGGAGCAGCCAATTATATAAGGCAATTAATAACAAAAGCAAAGAAACACATTGACAATAATAGTGGGGGACATTAACACCCCCATCACTGAAGTGGACAGATCATCTAAGCAAAAGATCAACGAGGAAATAAAGCCTTTAAACGACACACTGGACCAGATGGACTTCACAGATATATTCAGAACATTCCATCCCAAAGCAACAGAATACACATTCTTCTCTAGTGCCCATGGAACATTCTCCAGAATAGATCACATCCTGGGTCACAAATTGGGTCTCAACCGGTACCAAAAGATTGGGATCATTCTCTGCCTATTTTCAGACCACAAGGCTTTGAAACTAGAACTCAATCACAAGAGGAAAGTCAGAAAGAACTCAAATACATGGAGGCTAAAGAGCATCCTACTAAAGAATGAATGGGTCAACCAGGAAATTAAAGAAGAATTAAAAAAATTCATGGAAACCAATGAAAATGAAAACACAACTGTTCAAAATCTTTGGGATGCAGCAAAGGCAGTCCTAAGAGGAA
>NW_027967445.1:0-208 GCF_054177405.1 Leptonychotes weddellii
GAGGTTTACTAAACAATGTTATCGAGGTATCTTTTGAATATATTTTAATCCAACCATTTCCAGAGCATCATTCAATTGTTTTAACTCAGTTTACCAAGCCGTGCAACCATCATCACTAATCAGTCTTTGTCGCAGATCAATACTTCATCGATCACAGATCACACATCTTCTCGTAGATCGGTATTTTCATCATCCCAGTGAGACTACA
>NW_027967446.1:0-208 GCF_054177405.1 Leptonychotes weddellii
ATAAAAATTAAAAAAAAAGACTTTTTTATAACTCCATACTACTCATTGTTTTCATGTACCATGTTTTTTTCAAATAATTCCTTATCTTTGGACATTTGGGTTATTTTAGTTTTTGTCTAATAGAGTGTTCCAACAAATAACCTTATGCATCTGTCATTTGCTAGTGTATTTTTGGGATAGCTTCTTAGAAGTGGGACCACTGGTTCAA
>NW_027967447.1:0-208 GCF_054177405.1 Leptonychotes weddellii
ACAACAACAACAACAACAAAAGCAAGCAAAGAAACAAGAAAGTATGGGCCATTCTAGAAGAAATAAACAGAAACTGTGCCTGAGGAAGCACAGACATTTTTTAAAATAAAAAAAAATTAAATAAATATTTAAATAAACTGCCTTAAATATGCTTGAGGAGCTAAAGGAAACTATGGACAAAGAGCTAAAAAAAAAAAAAGGGGGGGGG
>NW_027967448.1:0-208 GCF_054177405.1 Leptonychotes weddellii
AAAAAAAAGAAAAAAAAAAAAAAGGAAGGGATCCCTCAATGCCACGAGGAGCAGTCTGCCTACCAGCTGAAATGCTTACCTAGGTCTGTCAAGAGCAAGAGAAATGTGTCACTTTATTTCCTAAGATACTATATTTTTTGAAGAACTTTAGCAACTTTGTCTTATTCCAATGAATGCAAGAAATCACTGACATTTACATCACATGCCT
>NW_027967449.1:0-208 GCF_054177405.1 Leptonychotes weddellii
ATAGATGATTTTTTTTTTTTTAAAGATTTTATTTATTTATTTGAGAGAGAGAGACAGAGAGAGAGCATGAGAGGGGGGAGGGTCCGGAGGGTCAGAGGGAGAAGCAGACTCCCCACGGAGCAGGGAGCCCGATGCGGGACTCGATCCAGGGACTCCAGGATCATGACCTGAGCCGAAGGCAGTCGCTTAACCAACTGAGCCACCCAGG
>NW_027967450.1:0-208 GCF_054177405.1 Leptonychotes weddellii
CTTCCACCCGCGTATGATGATCTCGACTCTGTGAGGGGTCTGCCCTTGTCCCAGCTCACAGGGGAAGAGCACCCTGGTGGGCTGTGCTCGCATCCGGCGTCTGGGTTCCCGGGGCCGGAGCTTTGTTGCTGCTTTGTTTGTTGAACGGAAGCTACAGAAACACCTCCCCACCCCAGAAGCACTATGGGCTATTAAAGTAGGAGTACCC
>NW_027967451.1:0-208 GCF_054177405.1 Leptonychotes weddellii
CCCCAGAGCTGGCCTGCTCCAGCACCAGGCCAACTCCCAAGGCCTGTAGGAGCTCCCTCTGGCTCCTGCAAACCGAGGCCCCTGGCACACCCCAGCACCCACTGGCTCCAGCAGCGCAAGGCAGTTCCCGCAGCCCCAGGAAGCATCTATGGCACAGGCTGGCAGCAGGCTTCTGTGAACCCGGGCCCATGACATGCAATGTGCTCAA
>NW_027967452.1:0-208 GCF_054177405.1 Leptonychotes weddellii
GAAGGCACGTTCTTGCTCAGGGACTCTGCGCAAGAGGACTACCTCTTCTCTGTGAGCTTCCGTCGCTACAACAGATCCCTGCATGCCCGAATTGAACAGTGGAATCACAACTTTAGTTTTGACGCCCACGACCCATGTGTATTTCACTCCTCCACTGTAACAGGACTTTTGGAACATTATAAAGATCCCAGTTCTTGCAAAAAAAAAA
>NW_027967453.1:0-208 GCF_054177405.1 Leptonychotes weddellii
TATTGAGGAGGGCACATTCTGCATGGAGCACTGGGTGTTATGCACAAACAATGAATCATGGAACACTTCATCTAGAACTAATGATGTAATGTATGGGGATTAACATAAGAATAAAAAAAAAAAAGAAAAAAAAACTATTTAGGCTACCAAAATAGAAGTCTCTAAGGCCTTGACATGTGTAAGGGTAGCACTTCTACCCTTGTCAAAA
>NW_027967454.1:0-208 GCF_054177405.1 Leptonychotes weddellii
AAGATGGACCAATTTTAGCATAATTTTACAAGAGAAACTAGTTCTTATCTATAGCTATAGATAAATCTAAAGGGCATAAGAAATAAACCTATGTCTTCCTCAATCTAATAAGAACTATAATTTTGCATATTCTGGGCCAGACGGGGATATGTTTTGTATGAAAAAGTTAAAAGTCAATGGATAAGAAGAAAAGCAATAAACTATACTC
>NW_027967455.1:0-1142 GCF_054177405.1 Leptonychotes weddellii
CAATGGAATATTATGCAGCCATCAAAAGGAATGCGATCTTGCCATTTGCAACGACATGGATGGAACTGTAGGGTATTATGCTGAGCGAAATAAGTCAAACAGAGAAAGACATGTATCATATGACCTCACTGATACGAGGAAAAAATTAACTTTGAAAGACTAAAGAATCATGGTAAAAAAGCCATGAATTCTATGTGCATTATTCCTCCAGCGCTGGAGTTCTGCTGTTCTCATTGATCGGTAGACTTGGTCTTGGCTGGCTGTTCTCGCTGATCTTCTGGGGAGGGGCCTGTTGCCGTGGTTTCCAAAAGTCTTTGCTGAGGCAGAATTGCCCCGCCCTTGCCTGGTCCGGGCTAAGTAATCTGCTCGGGTTTGCTCTCCGGAGCTTTTGTTCCCTGCAAGCTTTCCGTACAGCTTTGGAGGCAGAGAGTGTAAATGGCGGCCTCCCAATCTCTGCCCCATAGGAGCCAAGAACTCGGGGCCCCGCTCCTCAGCCCCCAGAGAAAAGCCATCAGTCACCCCCGTCTCCCCAGTTTCTGGCCGCACTCCGTGCTCACCCGGCCTGTGACCGAGCATTTCTATCTCTGGCACCCGACCCCATGTGGAGTCTCCAAACCCAGCAGATCCCTGCAGTGCACTCCCGCCCTCTCCTCCTGGGGGAAGAAGGTGAGTCTCCCCGGATCTGCCGCTTGTTGGGTCCCTGCTGGAGGAGCAGGGGCCCGACTGTGCCGAGGATCATGGTTTATGGCAACCCCGAGCTGAGAGCCCGCACCTCGGCTCTGTCTCTGCAGCCGGCTTCCCTGCTCCGATACCTGGGAGCTCTGCCGCACTCAGGCACCCCTGGTCTTTCTGTGACCCCGAGGGTCCTGAGACCACACTGTCCCGCGAGGGTTCCACCCCCTGCTTAGCCACTCGAGCGACATCCCTCAGCAGAGCCGACTTCTAAAAGTTCCGATTTTGTGCTCCGTGGTTCTATCACTTGCCAGAAGCGGCCGACGGAGGCCCCTCCCCCGCCGTCTATCCTCCCGAATATCGCCTCGGATTCACTTCTCCGCACGTCCTACCTTCCAGAAAGTGGTCGCTTTTCTGTTCAGAGAGTTGTTGCTCTTCTTTTCTTCGATCTCCTGTTGAGTTTGTAGGTG
>NW_027967456.1:0-208 GCF_054177405.1 Leptonychotes weddellii
AGGGGAGGTGGTGGGGGGATGGGTTAGCTTGGTAACGGGTATTAAAGAGGGCACATACTGCATGGAGCACTGGGTGTTATATGCAAACAGTGAATCATGGAGCACTGCATCAAAAAGTAATGGTGTAATGTATGGTGATTAATATAACAAAATAAAAAAAATGTTAAAAAAATTAAAAAAATAAATCTAGCAAAAAAAAGATGAACTG
>NW_027967457.1:0-208 GCF_054177405.1 Leptonychotes weddellii
GCACACTGCCTGCTCCATCCAGAAAACCAGCGGCTGTAGCAGCGGAGACCAAGCCATTTGGGTTTAGTTGAACTGACTGAACAATTTCTGAACCCTACGTTCTCTTTCTGGAAGTAGGATAGTAGGCAGGAGCATGGTGGGGGGAGAGGAGGACGAGGGACAGTAGACAGAGCAGAGGCACACAAAGTAGGGAGGGATTTTTTCCTCC
>NW_027967458.1:0-208 GCF_054177405.1 Leptonychotes weddellii
TCCACGTCATTGCAAATGGCAAGATTTCGTGTTTTTTGATGGCTGCATAATATTCCATTGTATATATATACACCACATCTTCTCTATCCATTCATCTGTTGATGGACATCTTGGCTCTTTCCATAGTTTGGCTATTGTGGTACTTTATAAATTCTATTCACAATTACCAGTATTCGGAGGATGGCCAGGATCATTGAAGTGTTTGCAA
>NW_027967459.1:0-208 GCF_054177405.1 Leptonychotes weddellii
TCTGCTCAGTGTGGGGGCAGCCTTGAACCCCATGCTCTCAGCCCCTCCTAAATCAAATCCCCACTGCCTCAGACCCCTCCTCTGCAAACTCTGGGCTCAGGGCATTGTCCTCAGTGAGTCCCAGTGATTTCCCAGAGCTGTGCATGCCCTGACTGGGCTTCTTATTAACAAAATGGGGAAGGATTTTTCACCTGGGCTCCTTTCATCA
>NW_027967460.1:0-208 GCF_054177405.1 Leptonychotes weddellii
GCACTGGGCGTGGAGTCTGCTTAAGATTCTCTCTCTCTCTCTCTCTCCCTGTAAAAAAAATTACTCTCTATGGAGAAATGACATGAAAATATACCATTTCCTGCTGTAGGGAAGGAACAAATTTTCCCTGTATGCTTCTGAGTCCTTGGCTGAAACCCCTATAAGAAAAGACAGATTAATAAGAGAAAACAAACACAAAGCTTTATTA
>NW_027967461.1:0-208 GCF_054177405.1 Leptonychotes weddellii
ATCTTGGGCTTTTTTTTTTTTTTCTTTTTAATTAAGGAGATTAGCCCTTCAGGGTATCATACTTTTCCCCCAGATTATTGTCTTTTTAATTTTTTTTTTTAAAGATTTTATTTATTTCTTTGACACAGAGGGAGAGAGTACAAGCAGGGGGAGCGGCAGAGGGAGAGGGAGAACCAGGCTCCCCACTGAGCAGAGAGCCTGATGTGGC
>NW_027967462.1:0-208 GCF_054177405.1 Leptonychotes weddellii
ACACGCACACTCCCTCTGTCGCTCCACTTCTGTGTCAATGAAGCCAAAAGGAAATTTAGCAGACTTTAAGGGTTTTCTTTATTTGAAGAAACGTATGTTGAACCAGTGAAAAGGATAAAAAGCAGATTAAGGAAAGCCAGGAACTCTGGAGACATGAGATGCGATGGTGAGTCTTCTTCATTTCCAAACACCCAGAGAGTCTGGTGGG
>NW_027967463.1:0-208 GCF_054177405.1 Leptonychotes weddellii
AGGGGAAGCTGCAGACACCGGAGCCTGAGAGAGTGCGGTAGGGTCGAGGATCAAGCGATGGAGGAGGCGGACTTTACTTTCAACGCAAAGACCCGCTGACACCTCAGGGGTCATATGCTGAGACATCCACAGCTGGGGAAGTGGTAACCACCCGAACAAAGTCTGAGCTCCTGGGGTAGCTCATGCAGGATACAGAGCTGACTAGAGG
>NW_027967464.1:0-208 GCF_054177405.1 Leptonychotes weddellii
CCTCATTCTACCGGCGCCGAAATGTGCACCCTGCACAAAACTCGAGGCTCATCAAGCAAAGCAAACCCTGCTTCACGTCACACGGCTCACGCCGCACATTTCCCGGCTCGGAAGCCTCCGTCCCCAGAGCCCACTGAGCAGTCTGCACTCGGGATCTCCAGCTGCCTCTCACCTCTTGACGTGAAGGTCGTCCAGCCGCCGTGACTCG
>NW_027967465.1:0-208 GCF_054177405.1 Leptonychotes weddellii
AAAATATCAGTAGTTCTGTTCCAGTGGGTGGTCCTGGAATTGGGAGAACAAGAACCAGGAAGGTAAGGCATGGGGCAGAGATCACTGTGGAAGCTATGCTCGCGGAGCCCTAGGGCGTGGTGAAATGGAAATGAAGTTGCAGCGCTGGAAACTGTTTTCTCATCCACCTTATGTATGCTGTTGAATGACCCTTGTGGTATGGCTTGCG
>NW_027967466.1:0-1142 GCF_054177405.1 Leptonychotes weddellii
GTGCCTACCTCCGCAAGTCAGACCTGGAGGCCAACGCGGAGGCCCTGACTGAGGAGATCGACTTCCTGCGGCGCCTGTATGAGGAGGTGAGGGGCCGTGGTCCAGGCAGAAAACTGGCAGCCAGCCTGGAAGAGGGGGCTTTGGCCTAGGACTGGAGGCCCTTGCTCTTCGCGGTTTCTTTGGGGGAGGCCCGGGCTCCCCGCCCAGCTGGCAGCTGTGCTCGTCATTCCCCCGGCCCAGGAGGCTGCCTGCCCAGGTCCCTGCGGCCCTGCGGGGAGATCCCATTCTATTCAGGCTGCTCAGGGGCCTGGCCTGGCAGAAACCTGTGGCTTCTAAGGGACAGGGATTTGGGCTGGGGCTGCAGTCCATGAGGCTGTCATGTGAGCAGGGGCTGGAGACCAGGGAAGGGCTGAGAAGATTGGGTCCACACTGGTGGGTGAGGCTGGGGTGTAAACAAGATCCTTCCATCTTCCCACCCCCCACCGTCTGCAGGAGATCCGAGTTCTCCACGCCCACATCTCAGACACCTCGGTCATCGTCAAGATGGACAACAGCCGGGACCTGAACATGGACTGCATTGTGGCCGAGATCAAGGCTCAGTACGATGACATTGCCAGCCGAAGCCGGGCTGAGGCTGAGTCCTGGTACCGCAGCAAGGTGAAGTCCTGGTACTGCAACTCCCCATTCCCAGAACCCCAGCAGGAGGGATGTCAAAAGGGCTTTGGTCTTTGTCTAGGTGGGTTGGATAAGGGAAGGGCAGGCAGCTCTCAGGACGGGGTGGCAGATATGCAAGTTGTGGGGCTCAGTGGGATGACATATCCTGAGCCTCAGGAGCATCTCTGCTCCCCTCCCTCCGCCCCCCTTCCCCACCAAGTGTGAGGAGATGAAGGCCACGGTGATCCGGCACGGGGAGACCCTGCACCGCACCAAGGAGGAAATCAACGAGCTCAACCGCATGATCCAGAGGCTGACAGCCGAGGTTGAGAATGCCAAGTGCCAGGTAAGGGTCACCTGGGGCCTCCCCAGGGTCACACAGGCAGTGTGTGTCCCCAGTGGATCTCACCATTCATGCTCCAGCCCATTTGCCTGACCATCGTCCCTGGTTGTGGTCCCTGGGGGAGACTCAGCTGATGAAGGGGAGA
>NW_027967467.1:0-208 GCF_054177405.1 Leptonychotes weddellii
CAAAAAAGCCTGTTTTATAACAATCCAGTTCTCTGATTCTACAAATAAGTTTAAAAAAATATATTTCTATACAATACAGGAAAAATTGTGTGAAGTTCACATTTTCATGTTTAATGTATCATGATTTAAAATATTATAGAATACTCTTTATTTTTAATTGTAAAAATAGTTATTTCTAGGTGAATCACTTTTTGTTCTATATGAAATA
>NW_027967468.1:0-208 GCF_054177405.1 Leptonychotes weddellii
CATGAAGTATAAAATTACATTTCTTAAAAGATCCATAGGCAAAAGGGAGCTTAGCCACAAAAGAATACCAATTTGTCTGACAAGAGGTATGCTCAAGGCATATGTAAAAATCATAGTAAACTTAGTTTTCTATACCCAGATAAACTATACATTTTTAAAAAGTTTTATTTATTTATTTGAAACAGAGAGAGAGAGCACAGGGAGTGGG
>NW_027967469.1:0-208 GCF_054177405.1 Leptonychotes weddellii
CCTCAGTTGGTTTCCTGAGATTAAGAATTCCTCATATCAGTGAGGTCATATGATACATGTCTTTCTCTGATTGACTAATTTCGCTCAGCATAATACCCTCCAGTTCCATCCACGTCACTGCAAATGGCAAGATTTCATTCCGTTTAATGGCTGCATAATATTCCATTGTATATATATACCATATCTTCTTTATTCATTCATCTGTCGA
>NW_027967470.1:0-208 GCF_054177405.1 Leptonychotes weddellii
GCCCTCGACAGTCTTTACACACCTGCGCCCATCCCACGGGTACCAGTCCTGCCGTCCTCCCCCTCCCAGTAAGCCCCAGGCCCCTCGTGATGAGCCCTTATGACGAGACACCGAGGACTTCTTGTCGCTGGTACTTCCCTTCGGAAGTGATGTGAGGCTGGGGGCAGCGCGTTCAAGGAGAAAGGGGATGAACTTGGCAGCGGACACA
>NW_027967471.1:0-208 GCF_054177405.1 Leptonychotes weddellii
GCAATGAATCTACCTGCGTGCTTTGTTCCTTCACGACCCTACACCTCTCCCTCCAGAGACAGTTGAACACTGCACTGAATTTGGTGCTAATCATTGACTGGCCATATAGCTTTAGTACATGTATTTATAAATAAACAATACAATATTTACTCTTGATTGGTTTTGAACTTTATATAAGGAGTCTCAGTTTGCATTTCCCGGCTTACAA
>NW_027967472.1:0-208 GCF_054177405.1 Leptonychotes weddellii
AAGCTGCCATTTCTGAGGCAGCCAAAACAGTGTGCCATTTTTAGTCTCTGATACCAATTGCTTTTCCTACAGGCATCTTCACTGGTGGACCAGTTGCCAAAGCAGATCTGTCTTTCAGAGGCTTGCTTTTGGTCACACTCTATGGGCTCATTTGATAAAGAGGCTGACTCCAAGCCATGCTTAAGCTTTTGCTTCATGGGCTGTGTTC
>NW_027967473.1:0-208 GCF_054177405.1 Leptonychotes weddellii
ACAGCACCTCCCTCACAGGACTATTGTGAGGATTCACGCAAAGCACTTGACCCAGAGGAAGTTCTCAAGAAGTGAGGTGGCTCCGTGACTGTTGTTGTTCCTATTTCATTATGAATAGCAGGTCGCCTGGCAACCAAGGGAAGCAGGCGTCTCTGAGGCCTGTTCTACAGAAGAGGAAGTGAGGGCGAGGGTCCAGAGCCGGGGATCC
>NW_027967474.1:0-208 GCF_054177405.1 Leptonychotes weddellii
ATGGGGTGACTGGGTGATAGACACTGGGGAGTGTATGTGCTATGGTGAGCGCTGTGAGTTGTGCAAGACTGTTGAATCACAGATCTGTATCTCTGAAACATATAATACATTGTATGTTAAAATAAAAAAGAAGAAGATAGCAGGAGGGGAAGAATGAAGCGGGGGAATCGGAGGGGTAGACGAACCATCAGAGACGATGGACTCTGAG
>NW_027967475.1:0-208 GCF_054177405.1 Leptonychotes weddellii
AGATAACACGTTTATTACTTTGCTGCATTTTGGTATTTTTCATTCAAATATACCACGTCTAGAAATGAAGCTTAGTGGCAGTCCTCCTCCACCTAGAAAATCAGGGCAGGGCTGGGAGGACCAATTATCACTTATTATGTATTTGAGGATAATGGGATATATTCTGTATAGAAATTTTTCTTTTCCTTTAAACGTGTGATTGCCAAAG
>NW_027967476.1:0-1142 GCF_054177405.1 Leptonychotes weddellii
GAGCCCTGTGTCGGGCTCCCCACTCAGCAGGGAGTCTGCTTCTCTGCTTCTGCCCCTCCCCCCCACTTGTGCACATTCTCTCTCACTCTCAAATAAACAAACTTTTAAGTTATAAAAAACCTTGCGGTGCCTGGGCGACGCAGTTCGTTAAGTGTCTGACTCTTGGTTTCGGCTCAGGTCATGATCTCAGGGTTGTGAGACTGAGCCCCAGGTCAGGCTCCAGGCTCAGCGTGGAGTCTCCTTGGGATTCTCTCTCCCTCTCCCTCTCCCTCTGCCCCTCCTGCTCATGCTCCCTCTTGCTCTCTAAAAATAAATAAATAAATCTTTAAAAAAATAAATTATAAAAACCTTATAGCAACATTACAAACACTGGAAAGTAGAAAGAAAAAAAGAGTTATCCTTAATCTCAAGACTATGGTAATGCTTTTATCTATTCATCTCAAAATGCATATTTAACTTAGTTATATTCATGCCGTATAAACTCTATATGATTTTTCATTTATTTTCTACATAGCTAGTTTTCATAATATTTACTAATATTGTATTCCACTGAATTAGAACTTTGTTTAATATGGTTTGCTTATTATTTTTATTAGGGTTTTCATAATTTATTTTTATTTTATTTTTTAAACATTTATTTTATTTTAAGTAATCTCTACATCCAATGTGGGGCTCAAACTCACAACCCTGGGATCAAGAGTCGCAAGCTCTTATTACGCTATATATCACCTCTCAATATTGAGTTTTAAAAAGTTTTAAAATAGGAAACCAGAAGTAACTCTAACCAAATAGAAAAACTGAATGGATGAAAAAGTACTCATTCTAAAACTCATTCTAAAATTTAATTAAGATTAAATTACAGAGAAACCATCAGAAAAAAGAACGTATGTAAGAACGTATATTATCAGATCTATGGGGAAATGATCATTCAGTTTATAAGCAAAATAAGATTTAGTCATCCTCGGGCGCCTGGGTGGCTCAGTTGGTTAAGCGACTGCCTTCGGCTCAGGTCAGGATCCTGGAGTCCTGGGATCGAGTCCCGCATCGGGCTCCCTGCTCGGCAGGGAGTCTGCTTCGTCCTCTGACCCTATCCCCTCTCATGTGTTCTCTCTCTCTCATTCTCTCTCTCTCAAATAAATAAA
>NW_027967478.1:0-208 GCF_054177405.1 Leptonychotes weddellii
GAGAGCTACTACTATAAATTGGATGTTTATCATTCCCATGTATTTCTTTATATTTTTTTTCTTCAATTTTGTTTTTTTTATATTGTTTTGTTAATCACCATACATTACATCATTAGTTTTGGTTGTAGTGTTCCATGATTCATTGTTTGTGTATAACACCCAGTGCTCCATTCAGTACATGCCCTCTTTAATACCCATCACCAGGCTA
>NW_027967479.1:0-208 GCF_054177405.1 Leptonychotes weddellii
AAAAAAATCGTTTTATCTCCTGTCTCCCCAGTCTCCAGCAAAACGAAATCTTGCCATTTGCAACGACGTGGTTGGAACTAGGGGGTATTATGCTAAGCAAAATAAGTCAATCAGAGAAAGACATGTATCATATGACCTCACTGATATGAGGAATTCTTAATCTCAGGAAACAAACTGAGTGTTGCTGGAGTGGTGGGGGGTGGGAGGG
>NW_027967480.1:0-208 GCF_054177405.1 Leptonychotes weddellii
CTGCAGGTGGGAATCTGGATACACTCAGGCAGGAAGATAAATTGGTCTCTTTAAGAAATTGACAGACCTAAACAAGCATGCCAAACAAGATGAAGCAAGAGAGAAACATACATCACACACACACACACACACACACACACACACACACACACACACACAGCTCTCACAATCCACACTAGGAGCACCTAGCTCAGGAAGTGAAGAAGCA
>NW_027967481.1:0-208 GCF_054177405.1 Leptonychotes weddellii
TATAGCCAGAAAAAAAAAAATCACCCCTCAGCAGTTCCTATAATTTCAAATTTATAACTATGTCCAGGGTAATTCACCCGTAAGCCAACTAGAAATAAAAATAGAGGAGATAGGCCCATCTGTTGGAGTGATTTCTTAACTGCAGAAAACATTTCCTTTCTTTAAAAGCAAAGCTGTAAAATCTGTCTAAATTCCAATTCGTAAACCA
>NW_027967482.1:0-208 GCF_054177405.1 Leptonychotes weddellii
GAAAATTTAGATCTAGAGGAAGGAAAGAAGAGCACTGAAAATAGTAAATATCTTTCTAATTTATTTTTATTTTTATTTATTCTTATGTTAATTCCCATACATTACATCATTAGTTCTAGATAAAGTGTTCCATGATTCATTGTTCGTGCACAACACCCAGTGCTCCATGCAGAACGTGCCCTCCTCAATACCCACCACCAGGCCAACC
>NW_027967483.1:0-208 GCF_054177405.1 Leptonychotes weddellii
CCTATTAATAAAAAAGACTATTTCTAATCCCCAAATTTCAGATTTACAGGAGACCAGCAAGAAATGGTTACCTCAGCAGGTGGTGACATTTTGGCTTCTCAAATTTCACTAAGGACTTACTTTACATTGGGCAGCTTGCTAGAGAAAAGTTCCAGTCTCTTATTGTGTAGAGGTGTTGTTTGAGTCTTTGTCCCTTTCCTTGTCAAGA
>NW_027967484.1:0-208 GCF_054177405.1 Leptonychotes weddellii
GAAAACTTAATCTAAAACTAATGATGTAATGTATGGGGATTAACATAAGAATAAAAAAAAAAAAAGAAAGACTCCTAATTAAAATAAGGTGTTGGTGGGGGAAGGGTTAATTTCTGATGCATTCATTAGAACGTGAAGCAACCTAGGCAGAGAGTCTTTTATAGGAATAGATCTTAATAAGTCTATGTCAACTAGTGAAGTGCTTGAC
>NW_027967485.1:0-208 GCF_054177405.1 Leptonychotes weddellii
GATATGTCAGAAATCACAATAACTATAAGCAAATAAAAGTTCCAGTTAAAAACAGGGATTTGCAGACTGGAAAACAGACAAGTAAGTTTATAAAAGACGTAGCTAAAAGGACACAGAAAGATATATATGTATATATTTCTAACCAAAAGCAAATATTAACCAAAGGGTATTGCTCTGCTGTACTGAATGCAGATAAAACAGACTTTAA
>NW_027967486.1:0-208 GCF_054177405.1 Leptonychotes weddellii
AAGACTGTTGAATCTCAGATCTGTACCTCTGAAACAAATAATGCAATATATGTTAAGAAAAAAAAAAGAAGAAGAAGAAGGTAGCGGGAGGGGAAGAATGAAGCGGGGGAAATCGGAGGGGTGGACGAACCATGAGAGACGATGGACTCTGAAAAACAAACTGAGGGTTCTAGAGGGGAGGGGGGTGGGAGGATGGGTTAGCCTGGTG
>NW_027967487.1:0-1142 GCF_054177405.1 Leptonychotes weddellii
ATATATATATATATACCAAAAATAAGGTTAACTACAATGAAGGGAGAGAATATGACTCTAAAAATGAAAAATAAAAAGATTTTTAAAAAGAGATTGATAAGATGTTGGTTGAAAAAGGGAAAAAGAAAAATTCCAAAAAAAAAAAGAAAAAAATTAAAAAAATTAACTTTGAAAGACTATAGAATCATGGGGGAAAAAAGCCATGGATTCTATGTGCATTATTCCCCTAGCGCTGGAGTTCTGCCGTTCTCATTGATCGGTAAACTTGGTCTTGGCTGGCTGTTCTTGCTGATCTTCTGGGGGAGGGGCCTGTTGCCATGGTTCTCAAATGTCTTTGTGGAGGTGGAATTGCCCCGCTCTTGCTGGATCCGGGCTAAGTAATCTGCTTGGGTTTGCTCTTGGGAGCTTTTGTTCCCTGCAAGCTTTCCCTACAGCTTTGGAGGCTGAGAATGAAAATGGCAGCCTCCCAATCTCTGCCCTGGAGCAGCTGAGAACTCGGGTCCCCGCTCCTCAGTGCTCCCCCAGAGAAAAGCAATCTCTCCCGTCTCCCCAGTCTCCAGCCGCCTCCGTGCTCACCCAGCTGTGACTGAGCATTTCTATCTCTGGCACCTGACTTGGTGTGGAGTCTCCAAATCCAGCAGATCCCTGCAGTGCACTCCTGCGCCGCTCCTCCCGGGGGAGGAAGGTGAGTCTCCCCGGATCTGCCACTTGTTGGGTCCCTGCTGGAGGAGCAGTGGCCCAACCGTGCTGTGGATCATGGTTTATGGCAACCCTGAGCTGGGAGCCCGTGCCTCGGCTCCATCTCTGCAGCCGGCTTCCCCTCTCTGATACCTGGGAGCTCTGCCGCACTCAGGCATCACCGGTTTTTCTGTGACCCTGAGGTCCTGAGACCACACTGTCCCACAAGGGTTCTACACCCTGCTTAGCCACTGTAGCGATGTCCCTCAGCGAAGCTGACTTCTAAAAGTTCCAATTTTGTGCTCCGTGGCTCTATCACTTGCCAGAAGCAGTGGATGGAGGCTCCCTCCCCTGCCGTCTATCTTCCCGAATATCCCTCGGATTCACTTCTCCACATGTCCTACCTTCCAGAAAGTGGTCGCTTTTCTGTTCAGAGTTGTTGCTATTCTTTTCTTCGATCTCCT
>NW_027967488.1:0-208 GCF_054177405.1 Leptonychotes weddellii
GCATGCATGAAAATTGGTAGAATTTCTTCCCAACTTTGATAATAATCATAAAAATTTACATTATAGTAATAAGCTGTGGGGCTAAAAGAAACATTCAAAGCCTTCAACTTATTAAAAAAAAAAACTGATTCTGGTCAACCATGCTATAAGGGAAGACTGAATTAAATTCTTTCTCTTTAGAAAATGTTGTCATTTAAAGAGGTAAAGA
>NW_027967489.1:0-208 GCF_054177405.1 Leptonychotes weddellii
GGGGCTCGATCCCAGGACCCTGGGATCATGACCTGAGCCGAAGGCAGATGCTTAATGACTGAGCCACCCAGGCGCCCCTCAAGTCAGTGTTTTACTTGGTAAACATGTCTGAGACCATGCATCCCTGGCTGCTAAGCACCATGGCGGACAGGGCTAGAAAGGTAACAGCTTTATTTTGAGCAGGGGGCAAAGACAAGGCAGCACTTTA
>NW_027967490.1:0-208 GCF_054177405.1 Leptonychotes weddellii
AATCAGCAGTTTCCTTCATTGATGCTCACTGAATTGGAGAAAAGAAATGTGATGAGATATGACTCAACTATCTCTACCATTGCTTCAACATCTGACCTAATTTTTGGTTTTGGATCATCTAGAAGGATTTTGCTTGAACAGAGCACCCCATAGCTATGAAAGCTTGCAAACCACTGGATTTCCTAATTTTTAAGGTTCCGTTAGCTCT
>NW_027967491.1:0-208 GCF_054177405.1 Leptonychotes weddellii
GGATCCACGTGTCCTACCAGCCAAGAAAGATTTTTATACTTTTTACTTTATATATAAAGACTCTAGTGCTATTAAATGGATAAAATTAGATAATATCCTTAATACTGAATTTTCATTTAAGTTTATATTTTAATTTAATTATGTTTAATTTAAAAAACAAAGGAAAATTTACATACTTATGTCAATTTCTCAACCTCAGCACTATTGA
>NW_027967492.1:0-208 GCF_054177405.1 Leptonychotes weddellii
AAAATATCAGTAGTTCTGTTCCAGTGGGTGGTCCTGGAATTGGGAGAACAAGAACCAGGAAGGTAAGGCATGGGGCAGAGATCACTGTGGAAGCTATGCTCTCGGAGCCCTAGGGCGTGGTGAAATGGAAATGAAGTTGCAGCGCTGGAAACTGTTTTCTCATCCACCTTATGTATGCTGTTGAATGACCCTTGTGGTATGGCTTGCG
>NW_027967493.1:0-208 GCF_054177405.1 Leptonychotes weddellii
GACCCTTCCCCCCTTGGGTGCAATTCGCTTGCGTTAGGCAGGGACAGGCCAGGGTCTTAGTCATCTCATCCAAGGGGCCTAAAGAAGACCTACAGAAGCCCTAGCCTCCACAGATTCTAGCTGGAGATCCCAGAGATGACCGATCCTGCCTCCACCATACGAACCCCAAAGTGCTGCACTCCCAGTTCCAGACACTCCACCATCATCA
>NW_027967495.1:0-208 GCF_054177405.1 Leptonychotes weddellii
CGGGCTGTGGATCCAAGTGGACTGTGTAATCTCTAGGTCTTGAAAGTAATAAACCTTTATTTTTCAAAGTTTCCTGTGTTGTTCCTGAAGTGTGTCTTGCAGTCATAATAAGAACCACAAGGGCGAGTCTCACCACAACATTCGTTATGGGGAGGCTGAGACGTGCACAAAACATGAACCTCCGTCCCTGAAGGGAGAATGCTGGCTC
>NW_027967496.1:0-208 GCF_054177405.1 Leptonychotes weddellii
ATTGGAAATGGTTATGTAACCAAAGACCTGCCCAAAATGTCATGTCCAAGAATGATGCTCCTATAACTGGGGTAGACCAGCCACTTTTAAGACACTTTATGGAACCAATTCTTGCAAAACTTTCCCAGAAAAAGTGGTCTGGTATCTGGCTTATGGAGCCCAGCCCTCAAGGAGGAAAGCAAGGTCACTCCCAGGCAGGCTAGGAACA
>NW_027967497.1:0-208 GCF_054177405.1 Leptonychotes weddellii
TCAAGCAGAGAAAGTCAATTATCATATGGTTTCACTTATTTGTGGAACATAAGGAATAACATGGAGGACATTAGGAGAAGGAAGGGAAAAATGGGCGGGGGGAATTGGAGGGAGAGATGAACCATGAGAGACTATGGACCTGAGAAACAAACAGGGTTTTAGAGGGGAGGGGGGAGGGGGGATTGGTTAGCCCGGTGATGGGTATTAA
>NW_027967498.1:0-1142 GCF_054177405.1 Leptonychotes weddellii
CAATATACCACACACATGCACACAACACGCAAACACACGCAAACCACACACGTGCAATATACCACACGCATGCACACAACACGCAAACACACGCAAACCACACACATGCGCAATATACCACACACATGCACACAACACGCAAACACACGCACACACAATATACAACACGCAAACACATGCAAACCACACCCATGCGCAATATACCACACGCATGCACACAATACGCAAACACACGCAAACCACACGCATGCACAATATACCACACGCATGCACACAACACGCAAACACACGCAAACCACACACATGCACAATATACCACATGCATGCACACAACACGCAAACACACGCAAACCACACGCACGTGCAATATACCACACACATGCACACAACACACAAACACATGCAAACCACACGCATGCGCAATATACCACACGCATGCACACAATACGCAAACCACACGCATGCACACAACACGCAAACACACACAAACCACACGCATGCACAATATACCACATGCATGCACACAACACGCAAAAACACGCATGCACAATATACCACACACATGCACACAACACGCAAAAACACGCAAAACACACGCACGCGCAATATACCACACACATGCACACAACACACAAACACACGCAAAACACACACGTGCAATATACCACATGCTGCACACACACCATACACACAGGCAAAACACACACACGTGCAATATACCACATGCATGCACACAACACGCAAACACGCGCAAAACACAGGCACATGCAATATACCACACACATGCACACAACACACGAACACATGCAAACCACACACACGTGCAATATACCACATGCGTGCACGCACACCACACACACAGGCAAACACACACACGTGCAATATACCACATGCATGCACACAACACGCAAACACGCGCAAAACACACACACATGCAATATACCACACGCTGCACACACACCACACACACAGGCAAAACACACACACGTGCAATATACCACACGCATGCACACAACACGCAAACGCACAAAACACACGCACACACAATATACCACACACATGCACACAACACACGAACACACGCAAACCACACACACGTGCAATATACCACATGCGTGCACACACACCACACAAACAGGCAA
>NW_027967499.1:0-208 GCF_054177405.1 Leptonychotes weddellii
GAGACAAGGTCACTAGGTCAAGCCCAACCAGGAGAAGGATTTGACCCTCACTTTACTGAGAGAGGCTACATTTCCCATACAATAGAACATGTGACAATATAACACATGAAGGAAAAGACCTCAGAGGCTTCAGGACACAAATAGAAACAAACTTCTTGTAATACTTCAGGTGAGGGACCTCCTGTTGCACGCCCCTTGGGTCTCATCA
>NW_027967500.1:0-208 GCF_054177405.1 Leptonychotes weddellii
CCTCTCCCGACCACCTCCCCACAGACCACATTTTCCTTATCCATTCATCCATCAATGGACCTTTAGGTTGTTTCCACGTCTTGGCTATTGTGAATAATACTACAGTGAATATGGGAGTGCAAGTACCTGTTTGAGATCCTGACTTCAATTATTTTGGATAAAAGCCCAGAAGTGAGATTGCTGCATTATAGGGTGGTTCTATTTTTAA
>NW_027967501.1:0-208 GCF_054177405.1 Leptonychotes weddellii
AGCAGACTCGGGTCTGTCCATACATATTTATAATGTACAACACTCTATGGTTTACAGAATGAAACTGACTCCTTGTGCTATGTTGTGAGGGTGTGCATATGTCCTGGTCATTCACCATGATTAGAGTGCCTATCAAGTCACTACTCGAGTGCCAATACCAAGGGGAGGTCTTGCTTGTCATGCTATGATGCTTTTTTTTAAAGAGTGG
>NW_027967502.1:0-208 GCF_054177405.1 Leptonychotes weddellii
GCAGATGGGTTAGCCCAGTGATGGGTATCAAGGTGGGCATGTACTGCATGGAGCACTGGGTGTTATACAAAAACATGAATCGTGGATCACTACATCAAAAACTAATGATGTATGGTATGGTGACTAACATAATAAAATAAAATTAAAAAAAAAAAAGAACTCTAATTTCTACTTTATCTTTCCCCAGAGAGGGTAGTGCAGGCCTGGC
>NW_027967503.1:0-208 GCF_054177405.1 Leptonychotes weddellii
GTAAATTCATCTTCTGATGTTTCCAAGGTTGCTGTTAACACGATAGCCCTCGTGGGGGATGGTAAATGCTGATATTATGTAAGTTATACTTGATAATTAGTCTTGACAAATGAAATTTAATACTAAACTTCCATTAACCATGTACTTTTAAAATAATTGCTGAAAAGATTAATTGAAGAAAAGTTATGAAACAAAAAAAATAGTCCTA
>NW_027967504.1:0-208 GCF_054177405.1 Leptonychotes weddellii
AACAGGACAGAGGAGGGGCTTTGGATCTGGGCACAGCTGCGTGGAAAATCTGTGCAGTGTCACTTAGGTGCTGTGAGACCTAGGGGAAATTACTTCCCGTCTCTGGGCTGCAGCTTCCTTGTATGTAAAAGGAGATACTACTACCAACCCTACCATGAGATGATATGGCTCAAGAGCGCAGTGCCTGGGTGGCTCAGTCGGTTAAGCA
>NW_027967505.1:0-208 GCF_054177405.1 Leptonychotes weddellii
CCAGGTGTCCCTCCCTTACACTTTTAATAGCTACAGGATCTGTAGTGATATGCCCTTATTCATTCTTTTTTTTTTTCCCATTTTTTTTATTCTTATGTTAATCCCCATACATTACATCATTAGTTTTAGATGAAGTGTTCCATGATTCATTGTTTGTGCATAACACCCAGTGCTCCATGCAGAATGTGCCCTCCTCAATCCCCACCAC
>NW_027967506.1:0-208 GCF_054177405.1 Leptonychotes weddellii
ATGTTCTCTTCCAGTTATCAGGGTCAGTATTCTTATAGCTGTGGCGCTTCTTCAGAGGCAGACGTTATCCTTATCCTTATCCTTACTCTTTTACCGTTCCAGCATAACAGACTTATGGGGGTGCAGGGGAGGGTAGGACTGGGACAGTACCTAGAAGGTTAGGAGCAGTGTAGGCTCCCTGGTGACTCTGATATCTCACATCCATTCC
>NW_027967507.1:0-208 GCF_054177405.1 Leptonychotes weddellii
CATGAAGTATAAAATTACATTTCTTAAAAGATCCATAGGCAAAAGGGAGCTTAGCCACAAAAGAATACCAATTTGTCTGACAAGAGGTATGCTCAAGGCATATGTAAAAATCATAGTAAACTTAGTTTTCTATACCCAGATAAACTATACATTTTTAAAAAGTTTTATTTATTTATTTGAAACAGAGAGAGAGAGCACATGGAGTGGG
>NW_027967508.1:0-208 GCF_054177405.1 Leptonychotes weddellii
GGCTCGATTCCAGGACCCTGGGATCATGACCCGAGCCGAAGGCAGACGCTTAACCGACTGAGCCACTCAGGCGCCCCGGTGCTTGCTTTAAAACCCAATTCTGCCGCTTGCTAGTTGTGGGACCTTGAGCAGGTTATTGCTTCTCTGGTCTCCATGAGGTCAACTACAAAAAAGGGAAAATAGAGACAATAAACTCTATTTCAGGGGA
>NW_027967509.1:0-1142 GCF_054177405.1 Leptonychotes weddellii
CCCTCCACTCCCACCTGTCCTCTTCCTGACAGTGAGTCCTGAGTCTCACCTTCCCTTCCTTGTAGAACTCCCTTCCACTCCCACTTGTCCTCATCCCTGGCAGTGACTCCTGAGTCTCACCTTCCCATCATGTGGCCTCCCCTCCATTCCCACCTGTCCTCCTCTTGACAGTGACTCCTGAGTCTCACGTCCCCTTCATGTGGCCTCCCCTCCACTCCCACCTGTCCTCGTCCTAAGAGTGAGTCCCGAGTCTCACCTCCCCTTCATGTGGCCTCCCCTCCACTCCCACCTGTCCTCCTCCTGACAGTGAGTCCCGAGTCTCACCTCCCCTTCATGTGGCCTCCCCTCCACTCCCACCTGTCCTCGTCCTGACAATGAGTCCCGAGTTTCACCTCCTCTGTGGTTCCTCCTTCCACCATCTGTGTCCTCCCGGTTCAGTCCTGATGTGCCCATTCATCTTGGCCACATCTACTTGTTGTGTTTTTTACTTTCCAGATTCATCTGTTGCCCAAAATTTCTTCTTTCTTTTGAGACCTCGAGACAGTTCCTCTGGTTCCTCCCAGGTCACCGAGCCAGGCCTGGATCTCCCAAACTTCTTGCTTCATGCCAACACTGTGATGACAAAGGAACATGAAGGGCGGTGGGAAAGTGGAATGGGCCCACCCTCTGGACGAGATGCATCCACTGCATGCAGTGTCCGCATCTCCAAGAGGAGACTCTGTCTCCTCAGGCTTGTGGGTGTGAGACGGGTGCTGACTTGCGGGGGGCACACCAGAAGGAGGAGGAGGAGGAGATGCGCTTTGGCTGATCAAAGGTGGACAAGAGTCCTAGGGGTACTTTAGCAACACCAGAAGCCCCTCCTTCCACCTTCTCCGTCTTCCAGTTACCCCCGGGGAGAAGGTGTTGGCTGCTTGTGGTCACTTTGGGAACATCAAGAGAGCAGGCCCTGGACAGGCATAAAGCAGAGGTGGGAGCACAGGAACAAGAAAGGGCTTTGGGGAAGCCATGGGCCCAGCGGCTTGCATAAATATGCAAATGCCCTATCATTCTTCCGGTCCTTCTGTGAACATTTATTGAGTACCTACTATGTGTTCAGTATTATGCATGTCACATCACGCATTGTTTTTCTTAGAAAATACTTT
>NW_027967510.1:0-208 GCF_054177405.1 Leptonychotes weddellii
AATCTTTAAAAAAAAAAAAAAAAAAGAAAAAGAAACCGTTTTTGCAACTAGACGGGCAGGGGAAGGGGGGGTTGACAACCTTGTGAATGTGCGAAGGCCAGCAAAGTGTGTACTTTAAAATAGCTAAATTTATGTCCTGTGTTTCACTCCATTTGAAGAGAGTGAGACAGTTTGGCTTCTTGGAACATACTTACTATTGTTCTACTTG
>NW_027967511.1:0-208 GCF_054177405.1 Leptonychotes weddellii
ATATGACTGATTCAAGACCCTGCCGTCATCAACACAGGGTGTTAGAAGATCGTGATGTGGTATCCTGGCCACACAGGCAGGGAGGAAGGGAGCTTTTGTGTGCAAGACATTTATCTGGTCAAGAAACGAAAAGCCTTGGGGCGCTTGGGTGGCTCAGTTGGTTAAGCGGTTAAACTTCCTACTCTTGGCTTCAGCTCAGGTCATGATC
>NW_027967512.1:0-208 GCF_054177405.1 Leptonychotes weddellii
ACCAAAACAAAAACAAAAAGATATAAAAAGAAAACAATAGCAAGCCCCATAGATGGGAGAATGACCAAGAGTTGCAATAATATATTAGATAAAATGTTTAGTTTTCTTTTTTTTTAAAAGATTTTATTTATCTATCTGAGAGAGAGAATGAGAGAGAGAGAGCACATGAGAGGGGGGAGGGTCAGAGGGAGAAGCAGACCCCCTGCTG
>NW_027967513.1:0-208 GCF_054177405.1 Leptonychotes weddellii
ATGATCAACACCACATGGGAAAGTAAATCTTCCATTGGCTCTTGAAATTTCTAGCCATTAGCAATATCACTTCTGCTCAGATTTCATTGGCTAAAACAGGTTACGTATCCATGCTTAACTCTAAAAGAATTAGAATGGTATAATCTTACCACATAACAGAAAGGAGAGAAGAGGTAAAATATCTGTGAACAGCTAGAATATCTACTGC
>NW_027967514.1:0-208 GCF_054177405.1 Leptonychotes weddellii
CACCCGGACCCCCTGCAGCTCCTCCTGGGGGCCCTTGGCCTCTCTCCTGCTGGCTCCCTGTGGCCGGGATCCCATGTGCTCCCCCTGTTTGGTTTTCTCCATCATTTGTCCCACTTTGCCTACTGGTGTCCTGGGGAAGGAAACATGGAAAGTAGAACAGAAACTCTCACATCTGAGGAGCCCTTAGGCTGCCCTCGCCTCGAGTCAC
>NW_027967515.1:0-208 GCF_054177405.1 Leptonychotes weddellii
TACATGTCGTTCTCTGTTTGACTTATTTCACTCAACATAATACCCTCCAGTTCCATCCACGTCGTTGCAAATGGCAAGATCTCATTCCTTTTGATGGCTGCATAATATTCCATTGTATTGAAATGCCTTTAAAGATGTGTAATTGGAATCTCAGAAAGACAGGAAATAGAGAATGGGAGGAAGAAGGAAAACTATAAATATTTAAGGA
>NW_027967516.1:0-208 GCF_054177405.1 Leptonychotes weddellii
ACAGACTCGCCAGGAGTGACAGGACTTCCCGGGGCGGAGCGAGGGCAGGAGGCCTGCCCGGCTCACAGCAACTCCTGAAGGGCAGCGGGCGCCCCTCGGGATGGGCTGCTCCGACCTGCCGCACAGGCTTCAGCCACCAGTGCCTGGTCCCTGAGTGAGCAGGGTGGAGGCAGGCGGGTCCGGGGCCTGGGGGACAGCTCCAGGAGCC
>NW_027967517.1:0-208 GCF_054177405.1 Leptonychotes weddellii
CGCAAGGGCGTGACTGGGTGATAGACACTGGGGAGGGTATGTGCTCTGGTAAGCGCTGTGAATTGTGCAAGACTGTTGAATCTCAGATCTGTACCTCTGAAACAAATAATGCAATATATGTTAAGAAATTAACTGAACTTTTAAAATATTGACCTTGAATCCTGTGATATTGCTAAACTCACATAAGAGTTCTGATTACTTTTTTGTA
>NW_027967518.1:0-208 GCF_054177405.1 Leptonychotes weddellii
AAAAAAAAAGAAACTGACATATATTTCTGTTTGCAGAGCTTTTTTGCTTATTCAATATGAGTCAAATATATGCCGACTGAATTTTCTCCTAAAATATCATTTCTCTTTGAGGTGTAGGATTGGGATCATTTGGGCCAGGGGGAGACAGGGACTAATAAGTTGGGCCTGATGATTAATTATACTTCCTGGAACTTAAAAAGTTGGGGAC
>NW_027967519.1:0-208 GCF_054177405.1 Leptonychotes weddellii
CGGTTTTTTGGAAGAGTTTGAGGAGAATAGGAATTAACTCTTCTTTTTTATTTATTTTGCATTTTTTAAATTTTACTATGTTAATCACCATACATTACATCAGTTTTTGATGTAGTGATCCATGATTCATTGTTTGCATATAACACCCAGTGCTCCATTCAATACGTGCCCTCTTTAATACCCATCACCAGGCTAACCCCTCCCCCCC
>NW_027967520.1:0-1142 GCF_054177405.1 Leptonychotes weddellii
AAGGTGATCAGTGGTAAGATCATACTTTATAAAACACTGCCCCAGGACATGATACCAAAATGCAATTCAGTGAAAGCACTACTGCAAGCAATTTGAGAAGCCAAGGGGTCACCGAGTCAAGACAACATAAGATATGCACGCACAACAGTTGCTGTTCTGTTGCTCTGGCTGGATCCAAGAATAAAACCGAGGCTATTGGCGGGGCTTCACCCACTTTTCCATCCCAACAGACAGGGGAGAAGGTATCCCTTACAGGCAGGGGAGTAGCCGAATGTCCTACTTCAGACATGAAACTACTTTGAGACACTGAAACTGTATTTAAAAGAATTGTGTGAATTTGGCATTGACTCCTTAATGTGTTTGTACTTAACTTTTAAAAATGATTTCAGGTATTTAGGATTGGGCCAAAGTGGTACTGTAGCAAGGTGCGTGGCTTATTTTGTGGCTGCAGAGACCCGTGGGTATATTCCTAACTACTCCCAGGATATATGGTCACATGGTAGATTAACTAGTACTTCTGGAAATTTGGAGTGGTTCTGAAAGGCAAATACTAGATAGCAGGGTGGATGAATATGTAGTAGGGATCCTACTATCAGGCACTCTAAACTTCTCATCATGGGCCCCATGGAGTAGGAGTGTGGCTGGGGAGGCGGGAGCTTTAGGGGGCCATCCCTTCTGTACAGCTAAGAAAACAGCCACCACAAGGTGGAGCAAAGGTACAGAATTAGAATCACTGTTGCCTGTCTCCCAAACTTGCCTCACCCTGGCTTTCTGGATTTTAAGTCACAGGCATTCTCCATATCCAGCTTTGTGAAGCAAAGTGGGCTCCTAAATATGGGAGAGAGAAGGAGAACCCGAAAAAGAGAAAACTATGAAAAGAACAAATGATTTGTTAATCACGCTGCATGGCTGGATCAGAAGAGATCCATGGAGGGAAAACCAGGAACCCGTCATACACATTTCGCTGTACGTGAACCTGCCTCACAAGTTTAAAGAACCATAAATTCACAGGAAGCAGAGTAGAAAATTGGGAAAACGCACTTTGGAGGCAAGCTGATATGGGCTGGAATGCTGGCCCAGCCAGGTCTTTACACATTTATTGGGCTTTCTAGTTTCTCATCTGTAAAATGAGGACAATGGGA
>NW_027967521.1:0-208 GCF_054177405.1 Leptonychotes weddellii
GGTGGTGATGGGCGCCTGGGTGGCTCAGTTGGTTAAGCGACTGCCTTCGGCTCAGGTCATGATCCTGGAGTCCCTGGATCGAGTCCCGCATCGGGCTCCCTGCTCGGCAGGGAGCCTGCTTCTGCCTCTGACCCTCCCCCCTCTCATGTGCTCTCTCTCTCTCATTCTCTCTGTCTCAAATAAATAAATAAAAAAAAAAATCTTAAAA
>NW_027967522.1:0-208 GCF_054177405.1 Leptonychotes weddellii
AGAGGGGAAGTGAATGGGGGGAATGGGCAAAAAGATAAAGGGGACTAAAAGGTACAAAGTTTGAGTTATAAAATAAGTTATGGAGATGAAAAGTACAGCACAGGGAATACAGTCACTAACATTGTAACAATGTTGTATGGTGACAGATGGCAACTACAACTTATTGTGATATACAACTGTCTAGTCAATAAATTGTATAACTGAAATG
>NW_027967523.1:0-208 GCF_054177405.1 Leptonychotes weddellii
CATATCTCATCAAAGATATTTTGCAGTTGTGGAGTTCAAAAATAGACTCAATACTCAAGATGTATCTGATTAGCAAAATCACGAAAGGATTAATAAAAGTTTTAGGAAAAATTTCCTGCATCACAAACCACTCCAAAACTTGGTAGCTCTAAACAACCACCATTTGTTTGCTCACATTTCTATCAGTAAGCAGTTTGATGAGCTGGGC
>NW_027967524.1:0-208 GCF_054177405.1 Leptonychotes weddellii
CACGGGCACATGTCACGTGATCACAGTCCACGCCTCGGAAGGACGCACTCAAATCTCCCGGGATCACCGGCCATTGGGTGAGAAACAGCATCGAAGATCCTCGGTCTTCAGGCCCAACACGGGAACGCTCACGCAAATCTCGGGGGGACCTCTGGCCCAGCTAGCGAGATCCAGAAGCAATCCCCAGGGGGTTGAAATCCAATTGTCA
>NW_027967525.1:0-208 GCF_054177405.1 Leptonychotes weddellii
CAATCAGCATTCTTCTAAAGCAGCCAGTCCCCCATCAGACTTGTCTGAACTGGACAGAGTGCTGGCAGAGGTCACCCATGTCAGGGTCCACCTGGGCTCCCCACCTGCTGAGCCTGTGACCTTGGGCAAGTTGCCTTCTGGCGCTGGGCCTCGGTTTCCCAGACTGTAAAACAGGGACGGCCTCTCTGCTCAGGCCTCACGGGGCCAG
>NW_027967526.1:0-208 GCF_054177405.1 Leptonychotes weddellii
CGAGCCCCACATCGGGCTCCCTGCTCAGCCGGGAGACTGCTTCTCCCTCTCCCACTCCCCCTGCTTGTGTTCCCTCTCTCGCTGTATCTCTGTGTGTCAAATAAATAAATAAAATCTAAAAAAAAAAAGAAAAGAAAAGAATAGATATCCCTCATTTTGTTTATCCATTCATCTTTTGATGGATACTTGCTTTGTTTCTATCTTTTGA
>NW_027967527.1:0-208 GCF_054177405.1 Leptonychotes weddellii
AAACCATCCGAGGCAGGTGGAGAAATAATTTCGGCGTGTCACCGCACTGTTAGGAGGACTCACTGAAGCTGAATGGGCTTCAGAAGGTGCTGCCAGGAGGGCAAGCAAGAACTCCTGCAGAGGGGGGCTCGCCCAGGGCCACGCTGCCTCCGCAGAGCTGCAGCCCAGCTGAGGCTGGGGAGGGGGTCGGGGTCCAGGACGAGCAGAC
>NW_027967528.1:0-208 GCF_054177405.1 Leptonychotes weddellii
GCAGTGTCGTTTATCACATTCATGAATGCTCATGCCCTTTCCTCCGAGAAGTTTCTCTCCCGCCACTATGTTCGTATTCAGGGCTAATCAACTTGGTTATATAGATTCTTGCTCATGACAAAGTAGAAGTAAATAATCAGAAGGAATGTGGCTGCCAAAAGGCTAGTATGCTGACTTTAGGAAGAACTGACAAGTAGTCATTTAGAGA
>NW_027967529.1:0-208 GCF_054177405.1 Leptonychotes weddellii
ACCAAAACCAAAACAAAAAGATATAAAAAGAAAACAATAGCAAGCCCCATAGATGGGAGAATGACCAAGAGTTGCAATAATATATTAGATAAAATGTTTAGTTTTCTTTTTTTTTAAAAGATTTTATTTATCTATCTGAGAGAGAGAATGAGAGAGAGAGAGCACATGAGAGGGGGGAGGGTCAGAGGGAGAAGCAGACTCCCGGCTG
>NW_027967530.1:0-208 GCF_054177405.1 Leptonychotes weddellii
GTGCGTGCACACACACAGAGTACATAAAGTTTGCATACGGATGCTAATCTTCACGTCAAAAACACAATGAAATTTTGGGCAGCAAAGTAGAGTAAACTTTACAATAGCTGTGGAGGAAATCAGTCAACGTATATGAGGAATACTAAAATCTATAAGAAAAATATCAATATCCCCAAAGGAAAATAGTAGAACAAACCTTTCATTAAAA
>NW_027967531.1:0-1142 GCF_054177405.1 Leptonychotes weddellii
GGTTACTGGCTACCATTTTGGGCAGTGCAGATAAGAGAACATTTTGATCATCCCAGAAAGTTCTATTGGATAGAGCTGATACGCAACATTTCCATTATAAAGAAGTTCCATGGTGCCTCCTCCCAGTCAACCACAGTTGTGATTTCTATCACTATTGATTAGTTTTCGTGAATATACTTTATTTTTACTTTTTTTTTTTAAGATTTTATTTATTTATTTGACAGAGAGAGACATAGCGAGAGCAGGAACACAAGCAGGGGGAGTGGGAGAGGGAGAAGCAGGCTTCCCGCAGAGCAGGGAGCCCGATGTGGGGCTCGATCCCAGGACCCTGGGATCATGACCTGAGCTGAAGGCAGACGCTTAACGACTGAGCCACCCAGGCGCCCTGTTTTTACTTTTTTAAAAAGATTTTGTTCATTCATTTGAGAGAGCAAGTGAGTGAGGGATCCTTGGGTGTCTCAGTTATTAAGTGTCTGCCTTCAGCTCAGGTCATGATCCCGAGGTCCTGGGATCGAGCCCCGCATCAGGCTTCCTGTTCGGTAGGGAGCCTGCTTCTCCCTCTCCCACTCTCCCTGCTTGTGTTCCCTCTCTTGCTGTGTGTCTGTCAAATGAATAAAATCTTTAAAAAAAAAAAAAGAGTGAGTGAGAGAGAGGAGCAGGGAGAGGGGCAGAGGGAGAGGGAGAAGCAGACTCCCTGCTGAGCAGGGAGCTCTGATGTGGGACTCAATCCCAGGACCCCAGGATCATGACTGGAACCAAAGGCAGTTGCTTAACCGACTGAGCCACCAGGGTGCCCCAATGAATATACTTTATTTTTTTATTTTATTTTTTTTAAAGATTTTATTTATTTTTTATTTTTTAAAGATTTTATTCATTCATCTGACAGAGAGAGACCGTGCGAGAGGGAACACAAGCAGGGGGAGTGGGAGAGGGAGAAGCAGGCTTCCCACGGAGCAGGGAGCCAGACGCGGGGCTCGATCCCAGGACCCCGGGATCATGACCCGAGCCGAAGGCAGACGCTTAACCGACTGAGCCACCCAGGCGCCCCAAAGATTTTATTTATTTATTTGACAGAGAGAGAGAGTGAGAGAGCACAAGCAGGGGAGCAGTAGAAGGAGAGGGAGAAACAGGCTCCCCGCTGG
>NW_027967532.1:0-208 GCF_054177405.1 Leptonychotes weddellii
ATGTGGGTGTCCAAAGGCCAGATCCCTCTTCTTCCATTGAGGACACCTCTGAAGGGTCATCTCAGCTCCAGAGCTACTCCTGGGATCAACTGGAACTGTATCACAGCTCAGTTCCCCTGACTCTTTTACAGGTACCATTCTAAATAACACTCCCCAGTGTACCTTCTCCATACATCTCCATCTCAGAGTCTGTTTCCCACGGAACTCA
>NW_027967533.1:0-208 GCF_054177405.1 Leptonychotes weddellii
ACCTTCGGAAGGTAATAGATTAAGTCATGAAAGTGGGTTAGATTAGGTCATGGAGGTGGGGCCCTCATGAGAGGGAAAGGGAAGGCACTCTAAGTACACACACGAGGAAAGGTCAGAGCGAGAAGGTGGCTGTCTCCCACCTGGGAACCTAAGCGGCCCACACCTTGACCTTGGACTCCCAGCCTCCAGAGCTGTGAGAGATAAACTG
>NW_027967534.1:0-208 GCF_054177405.1 Leptonychotes weddellii
AAGGATGCTATAAATTCCATACATAACTGGGTTAAAAGCAAGGGAAACTTGGCGATGAGATAGTACACTCTCCGAGATGTAGGTACTTTTAATACCATTCGATGAAAAAGCACCAAAAAATGTAAGGTACAAGCCGGTACAGGATATAACAGATAGACTCCGAAAGCATCAACATCTGCCTCATACTGGAAGTTTCAAAAGGAGCAAA
>NW_027967535.1:0-208 GCF_054177405.1 Leptonychotes weddellii
AAGGGAGATTTTTTTTTTTTTAAAGATTTTATTTATTTATTTGAGAGAGAGAGAATGAGAGACAGAGAGCATGAGAGGGAAGAGGGCAGAGGGAGAAGCAGACCCCCTGCCGAGCAGGGAGCCCGATGTGGGACTCCATCCCGGGACTCCAGGATCATGACCTGAGCCGAAGGCAGTCGCTTAACCAACTGAGCCACCCAGGCGCCCA
>NW_027967536.1:0-208 GCF_054177405.1 Leptonychotes weddellii
GGGGCGCCTGGGTGGCTCAGTTGGTTAAGTGACTGCCTTCAGCTCAGGTCATGATCCCAGGGTCCTGGGATCGAGCCCCACATCGGGCTCTCTGCTCAGCCGGAAGCCTGCTTCTTCCTCTCCCACTCCCCCTGCTTGTGTTCCCTCTCATGCTGTCTCTCTCTCTCTCTCCCTGTCAATTAAATAAATAAAATCTTTAAAAAAAAAA
>NW_027967537.1:0-208 GCF_054177405.1 Leptonychotes weddellii
CATCAAAGGACCTTCAGAGAGATTTCCTCTAGGCCTGTGGGTGGGAGTAGCAGGAATTTGGAGGCCTGACCTTGAATTGCTACTGTCTTATCTCTCCAGAAAATATTGTCTTAAACTTTCACCAACAACTGATTTTGCTTTTATGGCAAAGTAGAGATGTAATTTTAAGTAGTTTTAAGACAAGAGGCTGTACACAGAGATTCAGAGG
>NW_027967538.1:0-208 GCF_054177405.1 Leptonychotes weddellii
CTGTCCAAATTTCCCAACACCATTTGTTGAAGAGACTGTCTTTTTTCCACTGGACATTCTTTCCTGCTTTGTCAAAGATTAGTTGACCATAGAGTTGAGGGTCCATTTCTGGACAAAGATGCCAGCAATTTCTTAACGCACTATTAAAGAAAGACTCCAGAGGCTTAGGCAGATGCAAATATTGGAGTGGATTTCACATATGCAATCC
>NW_027967539.1:0-208 GCF_054177405.1 Leptonychotes weddellii
AATATTCCATGGTATGATGGATCTACCAACCTGTTTATCCATTCATCAACCCTTGGTCATTTGAGTTGTTTCCACTGTGGGGCTATTGTGACTTGTGTTGCTATGAACGTCGGTGTACAAGTAGTTGTTTGAATACCTGTTTTCAATTCTTTGGGTTGTATATCTACACGAGGAATTATTGGGTTATACGGTAATTTTTGAGGGATGG
>NW_027967540.1:0-208 GCF_054177405.1 Leptonychotes weddellii
CGGAGCAAGATGGCGGAGGAGTAGGAGACCTGGATTTCGTCTCCTCTCAGGAATTCAGCTGGATAGGGATCAAACCATTCTGAACACCTACAAACTCAACAGGAGATCGAAGAAAAGAAGAGCAACAACTCTCTCATCAGAAAAGCGACCACTTTCTGGAAGGTAGGACGTGCGGAGAAGTGAATCTGAGGCGATATTCGGGAGGATA
>NW_027967541.1:0-208 GCF_054177405.1 Leptonychotes weddellii
GGGGGTGGTGGGTGGGATGGGGTGGCTGGGTGATAGACATTGGGGAGGGTATGTGCTATGGTGAGCACTGTGAATTGTATAAGACTGTTGAATCACAGACCTGTACCCCTGAAATAAATAATACGTTGTATGTTAAAAAAAAAAAAAAAGGAAGGGAAAAATGAAGGGGGGTGATAGGAGGGTGAGACGAACCATGAGAGACTATGGA
>NW_027967542.1:0-12365 GCF_054177405.1 Leptonychotes weddellii
AGGACATTAGGAGAAGGAAGGGAAAAATAAAGGGGAGGAAATCGGAGGGGGAGATGAACCACGAGAGACTATGGATTCTGAGAAACAAACAGAGGGTTTTAGAGGGGAAGGGGTGGGGGGATGGGTTAGCCCGGTGATGGGTATTAAGGAGGGCACGTACTGCATGGAACACTGGGTGTTACACGCAAATAATGAATCATGGAACACTACATCAAAAACTAATGATGTGCTATATGGTGACTAACATAACATAATAAAAAAATAAAATAAAATAAACCTCAACAAAACAAAACAAAACAAAACAAAACCTAAGAATCTGGTATGAATTGTACTGAGATGGATTCCATAACATCTGGGCATTTCTCGCTCTGAAAGGTACGTGACGTCACGCCCCTCAGGATGGCTGGGCAGAGGTGAATAAAGCAGAACCAGATATGGTGTCATAAATACCCCCAGAGAGGGCTCTGCATCACTTCCACCTTCAAAGGCGAAATAGTAGTGAAGATGAATGATGCGATGATACACAAGGATCCTGTTTGCATACTCAAGTCCCCAGTGGAAACAAAACTAAACAATGTAATCTGTTGTGCATAAAATGATGCTACTGAAAAACAGCCCCAAGCCAGAAACTTACATTTAGAATTTTTTTAAATTTAATGTAGTGTTTTAAGAATACTTAAGGTGTTAAGATGATTCGAAAATCAAAACCATGTCAGAATATACAATGAGGGCCTAGTTCCACACTTGTTGGTAATGGCTCTGTTCTCTCTCACTACCTTCGACATTTTTATTAGTGTCTTACTTGAGATCTGGTGTTTCTTAATGAGAGTACAAAAAATGTATGCACCATTATGTTATCCTTTCTTAAACAAAAGCAGCATACTTTAACCCTTATTCTGCTTCTCCCTTTAAAATATTTTAATGAGATGTAACACATCAGTACTATGCACAAATCTTCGGTGTACAAATGAATGAACTTTATATAATTACACCTATTTAGCCACCATACAGATTGATTGTAGATATTTCCAACATTTTAAAAGGCTCCTTTGTGCCTTCCTGCAAGGAAAATTTGAGAAAAGCAATGTATAGATCAAGGACGTGTAACTAAGTGAGGCTCGGTGGGGCTCAGGACCCATGCTTGCTGAGATTTAGTTCATGTTGTCTTTGGCAGACATAACCAAGAGCAGACTATGATAATACTGATTTCACTCATTACTACGTGCCAGGCCCTACTTTACCTGTTTTCTGCATCTTAACTCACTTACCCCTTACAGAAGTACTAAGAGGTAGTATTGTTAATCTCCCAATTTTATCAATAAGGAGACTGACAGACTGAAGGATTGATTCCATTGTCCAAGCTTAATAGACTGTGGACTGCATTGCAAATGTGGGCATTCCGTCTCCGGGCCCTGGGTGCTCTGCACACGGGTGTTCCTCCCAGGATGCCACCCAGGCCCTCTAACTGCTAGGCCTTCACTGGTGGCCATGAGGGTGTGCCAAGCACTGGGCTATGCCAGATGTCAAGGTTCCTTTTTCTCTCTTTTTATTTGTTTGCCATCATTTATTTATTGTCATGCGGGGAAAATAACTGCATTGATTTCCTTATATTGCTGTGAGCTTTTCAAACGTAATCCTTTCTTTCATCAATGGCTGGAGGATTTATTCAGAATTTTAAGAGGCAACATGATTATTTCATGATTTCCTACAGGACAGTGGAGTTTATATGGCATTTTCTCGAAGCAAGCTCATGTGATCATCATCTCATGTCTATGAATTATATACTATCCAGGTTTTATAGATGAAACATTGAGTGTCTGGAACAAAGTGACTTGTCTGGCTAAACAGGACAGTTAACCACTGAGCACGGGTCCCTCGATGGCGAGTCAGTGCGTCCCTGGCTACGAGAGGCTCTCTGGTTTTGAGGTTTACAATGGTTTCCAACAGTGTTCTCTTTCACTAACTAGACTTAAGGTGCAGAAATCATGTTTTTTTTTTTTTTTCCACTAATATGGTTTCCTTTTCTACCCATATTCCAGTGACACTTTCTCTTTGGTTTAGATGTATAAATGTTCATTTCTCATAAAGTGTACCTACGACTCAGAATTATAAATGATGAATATTTCAGTGTAATTTGGGCAGGAAGTAGAAAGGAAGAGAGACTTTTTATGATATAATTACATTTCTGATAAATGTAGATTTTAGTAATCATCTTCTAAATTTGAAAGCTTCATCTCTCTCAGCTTGAATTATTTATTCCCTTTGAGGTCATCTTCAACATTGTAAGTGACCAGCCTCTTAAATGAAAAATGCATGTAGATTTGAGCAGGAAATACTATTTAATAATGCATTCCCCCACCATGACCGCTTCATTCAATTATCACACATTGGTAGCCGAAATGCAGTGTGTTCCTTTAACTAGCCACTGATGCTTTGCAGAACCTTTTACATTATCCGTGTTTACTTCCCGCGTGAAATCACAGCATTGCTGTTGCTGAAGGGGCTCCAATATTACCAGGTTGAAACTGTCCATTTTCTTGGTGTGGGACTGAAGCTGCGAGGGATGTTCTCGACTCTGGACCATCAAGAAGCTTGTTCTCTGAGAGGCACATCGGTGGTCAGGAACTGTTGCTGTCCACCCCCCGCCCCCACCACCTTCAGTACCGACTTGGACTCATTTAACCTCTCAACTGTTTTGCTGCTATAAACTGAGGGAATTGCTCTAGCATGGACTTGTTTAGAACAGGGGGTGAGGAAGGGCTGCCTGGCCGTGGGGCTAGGACTACACAAGCCACCCCCACCTCGCCCCAGCGTGTCATAAAGAGAAAGCATGTAACTGCCAAAATCAGCCAAAAAATCAGTCAAATTTATTGTCAACCCCCAAACTCATCTCTAAATGTCACATGATGGATGTGACTTCCTTAGCAGTGCCCCCTGATGACAGCAGGTCTATCTACTGTAGCCAGCCACCGCCAACATTTAAAATGCCATGTGTTAGAAGCTGAGCTCCAGAAAAATACGCGCATTAAAGGGTGTGTGTTCTCTGGGAAGCAGAATATGAGAGAAAGATCAGTATTTAAATCTTTTTTTTAAAAAAAGTAGAATTGTCCTAAATAGAGCAGCGTTGGTGGGGCTCTGGAGTCAGAGGCCGGATCTTCGCCTGGAGTTCCCTTTGTTAGCCTGGAGACTGAACGGCTGTGAGCCCCACTTCCCGGAAGGATGGAGACTGTAAGCATCTAAGCCATGGTTTCTATGAAGGACCACAGTCTTAGACGTTGGCTTGGCACACAACACTCCTCCATACTAGAATAATGTTTGTCAATAGCTTTGTGGACCATCATCCGTTAAGGTTGGATGGGATATTATTTTGTGGGCCCCAACCCTCATGACCCTGGTATGAGAGGCTGGCATGGTGTTCGCGGCCACCAAGGAGTTCTAGAGACACATGGCACATCCGTACACCATGCCCCATTCTGACAGCTCGAGGTTTCCTGTCCCCTGTTTGTTTTCCCTCGTTCCCATGATGAACCTGCCACCCACGGTGGTGCGGCTCGCTGTTCAGCCATCTTAAACAAATATTTCCTTAAACCTCGGCGTGTGGTGTTCCAACCCTGACCCCCTTAGAATAGGTACCAGAAGCCCCTGCAGCATGTCTGGGCTATATGTCTTCGAGGGGATCAGCCCTTAGATTGCAGACTTCTCCTGTGGGGTGGTGAGTATGCACGGGACAGCCTCTAAGAGCTGCTTTTGCTCTAGGCTGTACTGTGACTCGAGGAGAAACACACCCCTTCCCCTTAATTTGGATGAATTTGAAATGATTTGCCCTCTCAATGCATTTATTATACTTATAGAAAATATTTTATGTCTTTATTTCGTGACTGAATTGTTTTGTGTCTGGTTTAATTTGAGAAGCTCCACATGTATGCAAGGACATGTTCTGCTTTTCAAATGTAATTCTAGTAAAAGTGGAAAAAAACCTCTATATGTTATGGAAGTCCTCTGTTTGGATCTAGCTCTAGAACTCAGAAGCCCTGTCACTTTGGTTAAGTTACTTCTTAGAGGCTCAATTTCCACTTTGTGAAATAGCTTCCTCCCCTATGTCCGAGGGAACATGAAGGAACACTACCGTCTTGACCTGAGCAGAGCCCGTGAGGGACACAGCGTTGCAGAGTTCGGACGCAGGCGGGCAATGACGTAAAGCAGTATCGCAGGGACACCCTATAACCTGGCCTGGGGTCTCCAGCTTGTGCAAGGTCTGCGTCGGGCTAGCAACAGAGAGAAACGCTAGTTCACAGGCATGGGAAGCTAACCCCAGGGACCCGCCCTTTTATAAAACAATACTGGTCAAAGAGAAAGAAGAATGGATTTCTAGACAATCAGTGACAGCTGGGTAACGTCAAAAAAGTTTCTTTACCTCTCTATTCCAAAATTTCTGAACTCTGCAATGAGAAGATCAAGCCCCTCCCTGCGCCCCACAGTCTCTGTGTATGCTCTTAGCGCAGTTTAAAAAACGTGAAAATGCTTTGTATGGTAAAGTACTGTCCACGACTTAGCCATTGAACTAGTCCTCACTGAAATTTTAACCGATACAGAAATTTCCTATTATTTGTGACTATCATGTCACTACGGAAATGGTTAATATTTTTAAGGACAAAGCTTGTTATATTTTTGATCTATTTTCAGTGGGTGGAAGTTTTCAGTATGTATATTCATTCAGTGTTAAAGTCATTAAATATTTTTAGTATATCGTTATCGTATTTAATTAGATGCGCAGTAAAGGTGGTAGGTAGAATTCTAAGATGATCCTCAGGATTCCTGCCCCATGTGTATGAATACCTTCTTCTAATTATTCAATTAAACTCTAATCCACCTGCTGCAGTGAAAGAGTTGTGCAGGTGCATAGCTTCCAAATCAGTTGACCTTAACACGAGGACATTGTCCTTGGTGGTCCTGACTTAATCAAGGGATGGACAGGGCTCTTCTGGGCAAGAGAGATTTGAAGAGTGAGGGTAATTCAAAACATGGGAGGGTCTCTGGATGGGGGTGGGTACTGTTGAGGGACCCCAAGATGACAGCCAGCAAGGAAGTGGGGACCTCAGACCTCTATCCACATGGGTAGGAATTTGACCAACAAACTAAGTTAGCTTGGGGCGGATTCTTTCTGAGTGGAGACTACAGACAAAAACACAGCCCTGGGCAGAGAACCAAGCTACTCAGTATCTGGACTTCTGAGCCACAAAACCGCAAGCCAATACATGGATGTTTTTTTAAGCTCTGAATGTGTGATAATTTGTTACTCAATGATAGAATATAGTACAGTAAGAGTCAATTTTCCAGAAATCTGTGAAATCTAGGTGTTGCTTTTAAATATATAACATGTTGTCACCATAGATGTTTTTGTTCCTCAGTCTGTATGGAGAGTGAACTCCTTTCAGAAGAAAGGGCATAGAAACAAGGACACTTCATCTTCTCAACTGTAGAGTTAAGAAATTTTTGGTAAAAAACCTTTTTTTGACATTACCCAGAAGCCAGTGATTGTCTAGAAATCAATTCTTCTTTCTCTTTGACCAAAATTTCTTGTAAGAGGGCAGATTCCTGGAGTTAGCTTCTATTATATTTAGAAATTATAAAGAAGTTATATATTATCTCCTAACATAGTTATAAGAAAATATAGATGGTACATCTGTAGATTAATGAAGCTCTTTAGACTCCTATTCAATCTCCCATTCCTACTTATAAACTAGTGTCATAGTGAGTGAAAAATATAAGACAGCTTGAAGGTGTTTAGAGTTTATTTTAATTCTCCAGGTAGCATTAGTCTCATTATACATATTATTATTATCATTATTTATTTATTTATTTTTTAGTTTCTCCCATTATCAACACCCCCCACTAGAGGGTACATTTGTTACTACTGAGGAATCTACATCGACACATGGCAATCACCCAAAGTCCATAGTTGACATTACGGTTCTCTCTTGGTGTTGTCCACTCTATGAGTTTTGACAAATGTGCAACAACATATATCCATAACTATGGTGTCAGGCAGAGTATTTCAATCCTCTAAAAGTCCTCTGTGCTTTACCTATCCATCCCTCCCTCTCCACTAAACCCTGACATCCACTGATCTCCTACTGTCTCCATAGTTTTGCCTTTTCCAGAATGTCATACAGTTGGAATTACAGTATACAGCCTTTTCAGATTGGCTTCTTTCCCTTAGGAATACACATTGGAGTTTCCTCCATGACTTTTTGTGCTTGGCAGGTCATTGTTTTTTAGCATCAATAATACTCCATTGCCTGGATGGACCACAGTTTATCCATTCACCTACTAAAGGACATAATGGTTGCTTCCAAGTTTTGAAATTAGGAATAAAGTTGCTATAAATATCTGTGTACAGGTTTCATAAGATTCCAGTTCACTTGGGTAAATTTCAAGCAGTGTGATTGCTGTACCATATGGTACGAATATGTTTAGTTTTATAGGACACCGCCAAACTGTCTTCCAAAATGCCTGAACCACTTTACATTCCCACCAGCAAGGGATGAGGGTCCCTGCTGCTCCATGTCCTTCCCAGCTTTGGGTGTTGTCAGTGGTCTGGATTTGGGCCATTCTGATAGGTGTGTAATAGCATCTCATTGTTGTTTTAATTTGCATTTCCCTGATGGTATATGACGTGGAGCATCTTTTCTTGTCTGTATTTGCCGTCTGCATATCTTTGTGAGGTGTCCATTCTGTAATCAGGTGTTCATAGTCTTATTGTTGAGTTTTAAGAGTTCTTTGTATATTTTGGGCGCCTGGGTGGCTCAGTTGGTTAGGCGACTGCCTTCGGCTCAGGTCATGATCCTGGAGTCCTGGGATCGAGTCCCGCGTCGGGCTCCCTGCTCGGCAGGGAGTCTGCTTCTCCCTCTGACCCTCCACCCTCTCATGCTCTCTCTCTGTCATTCTCTCTCTCTGAATAAATAAATATCTTAAAAAAAAAGAGTTCTTTGTATATTTTGAATGATAGTCCTTTATTAGATGTGTTTTTTGCAAATATTTTTCCCAGTCTGTGGCTTGTATTCTCATGCTCTTGACCTGTGTTTCATAGAACAGAGGTGGTCAATTTCAATAAAGTGCACTTTATCAATTTATTTTTCTGTCCATTTCTGAGACAGGGGCTTTCAAGTCTCCAGCAGTGATGGTGGATTCCTCTGTTTCTCCTTGCAGTTTTATCAGCTTCTGCCTCCTGTGCTTTGATGCTCTGTTGTCAGGTGCATTAGGATTGTTACATCTTCTTGGAGAACTGACCCTCTGTCATTGTGCAATGCCTTTCCTTATTCCTGATACCTTTCCTTACTTTGAAGTCTGTTCCATCGAAAATGACTATAACCAGTACTGCTTTTTAAACATTAGTGTTAGCATGGTGTATCTCCATCCACTTTCTTTTTATGTGCCCTTATACTCCAAGTGGGTTTCTTGTACATCACACAGAGTTGGGTCTTGTTTTTGGATCCACTCTGACAATCTCTCTTTGAATTGGTGCATTTAGACCACTGACGTTCAAAGTGGTTACTGACATAGTAGGATTAATATCTACCATATTCCTTAATGTTTTCTGTTTGTTTTCCTTGTTCTCTGTTCCTATTTTGTCTTCCATTCGTTTCCTGTCTTTTGTGGTTTTAATTGAGCTTTTTATATGATTTCATTTTCTTTCCCTTCTTAGTATATCATTTATGCTTTCCCCCCCTTTTTAGTGGTTGTCCTAGAATTTGCAATATACATTACAGCTAATCCAAGTCCACCTTTAAATATAGCTGACCACTTCACGGGTAGTGTGAGTATCTTATGATAACAAAATAATCCTGATTCCTCCCTCCTTCCCCCGTGTCATGCTGCCATTCATTTCACTTATACGTGAGCGTACATATACACATACATAATTAATACATCGCTGCCATTATTATTTTGACAAGCCATTATTTGTTAGGTAATGAGAAATAGGAAAACAAAAGTTCATTCCTTCTCTGGTGCTCTCCGAGGGAATTTTTTCTGATATTCACTGTGAAGACCTGGTAGAACTCTGGGGGATGGAAGTGACAATATCCACACCCTGTATGACTGCATCTCTCTGGCCTGTCTCCCTCTCACCTTTGCCCACTCTGACTTCCGGCCACTTGTTGATCACAGTTCAACCTGACACGGCTTCCTCGGAGGTTCCCACGTGTGGCCTTCTTCTCAGATAAATTGTCATTCTCTGTATCCACCTCTCTGTCTCTAACTTTGGGGGCCATGATCTGCCCTGTGACCTCACTTCCCTGAAGGATCTAGGAAGAGTTGTTGATTTTTTGGTATGTTCCGATTTTTACTTGTTAGGACAGAGTGGTTGCTTCTAAGCTCCTAGTGGTAGACTGGAAACCAGAAGGGCATGCTATTTTTAATATAAAAGGAAAGCAAATGTTGATAATACAAACTGTGGAGAAAATTGCCATGGTCTTTTGTCAATGGGCTTATTTCCCTCAACTGTCCTTGCTCCTGTCCTGGTGCCTTCATGTAGCTTAATCTGAAATCTTTCAGTTAACTCGTCATCTTTGATCAGCAGTAATGACTGAGGCACCACCTGGGTCAATATTTTGGCTTGTTTTTTTGATAATTTGTAAGCCTGTGGGTGTGAATGACGCTTGCTGCTGAATGGCTTTTTTTTTTTTTTTTTTTTGGTCTCTTTTTCTAAATTTAAGCATTCAAGTAGAAACTTCATCCTGCAAGGCTGGGGAGCAAAGCATCTCTTTCCCTCACAACAGGAGTTGGAAGACATACTTGAGCCCAACTGGCAGCGACAAGGAAACATAGTGGAATCCGCTGTTGAGTGGTTTCAGATAAAAACCTCCATGGCCATTCCTGATGACTGTAACTCCTGATTCTCAGAGTGGAAGCTGCCAAGTATTTGGTGCCTTCGCTTGGACACGTGGATGTTTTGTGTTAAAGTCAGGGAATATATTACTGAATTGGTGATCATGCTGATGTAGGGGACCCGCTTCCTTTACTGGTACTGTACCATGACTCATGTCAGCGAGAAATCAGCCTCATGATGCCAGGATTCTGTGAAAACAGCTGCTGACTTTATTTTACTATCCTTTTATACATAATCTTTACATATTCTATTTTTATTTATTTATTTTTAAAGATTTTATTTGTTTATTTGACAGAGAGAGAGAGAGAGAGCACAAGCGGGGGAGAGGCAGAGGGCGAGGGAGAAGCAGGCTCCTCGCTGAGCAGGGAGCCCGATGCGGGTCTCCATCCCAGGACCCTGAGATCATGACCTGAGCTGAAGGCAGACACTTAAGCAACTGAACCACTCAGGTGCTCCATCTTTACATATTTTAGTTCATTTATTTTTTGTAAATAGCTTTGTTACTTTTCTAAAAGAGGGACATGCCCATAGTAAAGAACTCACCAGATCAGAACCATAAAATGGAAAGAAGAATAATCTGACGTCATAAGAAAACCACAGTAAATATTTTAGTAAGCCTCTTTCCAGACATGGTTCTATATTTTTATAGACATTTTAGATTATATTTATATTACTTTTTATAAATGGGTTCAGGCTCTGTGGGCTGTTTTATAATCTACTGTCTCACTGAACAGTATCAGGAGGTTTTCAGTTTCACCAAATACAGAACTTCGTTACTGATTTTAATAACGGCATTGTGTGGGTAATTTATATTTTACTTAAATCAATTTCCTATTAATAGATATTTTTTTTTCTAATTTTTCACCGTTATAAAGAATGCTTTAATGCCTGTATTTTTTGGCATATAAGTTTGTTCTTGTATTGATACAATATGTAAATTGTATTAGTTAAGTCGAGGAAATATGGCCCAGGTTTTTGTGTGCAATAATAAAATGTTAGAAATATATGAAAATGATTTGTTGCCAATATCTGAACCTGCATGATTCCATGGGAATCTAAACATTTTATTCTAACTTGACTTACGCATGAGTCTTTGCAAGAGCTATTAAGTATATACAGAGGTTTTTAGCAGACTCCCGCTGAGCAGGGAGCCCGCTATGGGACTCGATCCCAGGCAGATGCATAACCAACTGAGGTACCCAGGCACCCCCATACAGAGGTTTTTATGGGAATTTTCAGATTCTAGCTCTGGGGAGTGTCCTTTTAGGGCAAACCTAGAGACTGTTCTGTACTCTGTAGAATCTGGTCTCTAGGTTATTTTACCGATTTGCCATCCAACTTTCCTGTACGCTAGGAATGCGTGGCGAGTAGAACCTGATTCACCCAGAAAGTAATCTCTGAAGGAATCTTACTGCACTGAGGCCAGCATCTTGCTTCCATCTACTGTGTGTCGAAATAGAATGCTAATGGCTATCCCTGAATCTTCCCCCATCTCAGGCTGTTTTTCTTTTCTCTCTTTTCCACTTTTTTCCCATATTATAGAGAGATCTACTCCTCATTCCAACTCAGGTCTCCCTGACAGCTTTAGCTTTTTGTATGTTTGTTGTTGTTAATTCTGAGTGGTTTTGAATTTATTTGGGGGGAAAACCTCTCTCACACACACACGTGATATATGCATGATATATGTACATTGTTACAATGAATTATTTTCCTGTCAATGAATTGTAATTCCAAGTTACTGTTTTTTCTTGTTTGGCAATATATACACGCAGCCTCATTGAAATGTTAGTTCTTACAGAGATCCCGAACACAAAAATCGCCAGAGTTTTATAGGAGCTCCCATTGTTTGGGATCCTTAACTTGATGTTTCTTCATTTATCTCTCCATCAGGTCATGTCTTTTGTGTGACCTTACCTCTCTGCCTTCCTTCCTCATCTCTAAAATTAGGACGAATAGTATTCAGCTCACCAGGTGGCTTTGGGAAGCATATATATGAGAGGACATACATCTAATGCAGCTGCATGGTTGGTGCTCACTAAGTGGTAACTTAGGAACTAATTTTTCTTATATTTATCAAGATTTCATTTTTGATAACAGCCATCCTCCTGCCTTGTATGTTAAGAAATAAAGTTCAAAAATTCTTCCTTTTCTTAGAAAATCTTCAGTGACTTCTGTAGAAGACATGATCTTTTGCCTATCCACTAGCACTTTCCTCTTTTTTCTTAAGAAAACCCTGATTTTGTGCAGAGGATTTGAGCCTTCCCTCTCACTAGGAGAAAACCAGTAATCATGGAGGCTAATCACACTAAAGCCTTCTCTTGAGTGACTGGCTAATAAGGACAGGGGACTTCATTCCATCCTAGTTGTGGGGACAGGGGGAAGGATGTCAGTGTGGATTCTGAGAAGGACTTTCTTCCCTATAAACGGCATTATCCTTCTTCCTGCTTTAAATACACAGGTGTTGGGATTCTGTGCTGGGACCATGGCAGCCATCTTGCCTAAATGAGGCATCAAGGATTTAAAAAGTCAATACACTGCAGATGTCAGGGTGGAGAGAAGTTCCAGGTCCTTGATGAAACTCTCATGTTGCTGCAGCAAGCCTGGAAGTGACTACCTCAGATTTCTTAACATGTGATGTGAATAGATTGCTTTGTCCTGCACCCACAGTCTTTGGGTGTATGTGTGACTTACAGCTGAGCACGTCCTAACTGGGAGCTTCCTATCCCTCCAGAGATAATGTTCAGTTTTCTTGTTTGTCAACCAACTGTCTCCAAGTCCATATTGAGATGCAGCCTCCTCACCACCTCTCATCTGCCTGAATTCCCCCACTTACAGCTCTGCTGTTTGTGAACCACACACAGATCTTTTGTGTCTCCATCTCTGCACCTCCTGTTCGCTTGGTCTGGAATTCTCAAATTCTCTTATGCTTCTTTAATGGGACACGGTCTTACTCACCCACTATAAACCACTAACCCATATTCCATAAATACACAGACACACAGGACCATGCAGAACAACACTTTTCTGGACTTGACTCCCTGAAAAGTTACAAGTACTTTTTAAAACAGGAGTCTTATAAACTCCAGTAACTACACATCTTGTTGAAATATGTATCAATAACCCCAACAACCTAGTCCTATGGAATGTGTTTACACTGTTGCCTGAATACAATATTTTGACACTTAATATAATTTTGTTTCCTCTTGGATGCTTATATCTTACTCTTCAACACCATTTCAGGGTCCTGCAGTGGAAGCATGTTTGTATTTCCGTGGCGTCCTTGGTAACAGAGGCGCTGATCCCCTGCTTGTCCTGTTCTCATCCCAAGTGTAACGTCTCTCTCTTGCCTTCTGTGGTTGCCTCCTGACCTGTCCATGCTTCTTTTCTGGCCTCTTTTGGCTCTCAGCATCTAGAAGGTTCTTGTTGGAACACAACTCACATAATGCCCTTGCTTGATTCATTTATTTATTTATTT
>NW_027967543.1:0-1142 GCF_054177405.1 Leptonychotes weddellii
AGAGAGAGGGAACACAAGCAGGGAGAGTGGGAGAGAGAGAAGCAGTTTTCCGCTGAGCAGAGAGCCCGATGTGGGGCTCGATCCCAGGACCTTGGGACCATGACCTGAGCCGAAGGCAGATGCTTAACAACTGAGCCACCCAGGCGCCCTCAAAAGTTATCTTTTATTATTATTTTCTTAAGTAGGCTCCACACCCAGCATGGAGTCCAACATGGAGACTAACGCAGGGCTTGAACTCGCGACCCTAAAATCAAGACCTGATTCAGCTCTGATCAAGAGTCAGACGCTCAACCAAAGGGGCCACCCAGGCGCCCTTCAAAAGCTATCTTTTAAAATGGGAAGCCAAAACGTCTATTTACAATACAAAGACTTCAAAAGGGAAATGCAGATTCTTAACTTAAAATTATTTCCCTTTCTTATTGGCTGTCAGGTCCTTGGAATGTAAAGAGAAATAAGGTACATGTAAGCACAGCAATTATCATACAACATAATAACTGCTATTACAGAGATATTTAAAACAAAAGTGGTAAGAGAACAGAGAGCAACTAATTTCCTAAGTCAGATACAGCTGCACTGAGGTAACACCTACTTTGCAAAATGATGGGAAGCCTTGGGGTAAGGGACAAACAAAATATCATCAAAGCACCTGGAATGTTTCAGATGTTGTCCAAAGATTAGTGATGGAAGAATGAACTAGATGGGCAATGCTCAAATTGTAAAGAGGCTTGTCTGAATTTAATTCTATAGCTAATATGATCAGTTTTGTTTTATTACAAGAAAATAGAAGATGAAGATAACAAACTGGATAAAAAATGGCTGATGGAACAAGAGAAAAATGGTACGAGCCTGAACCAAGCCCTAACTAAAAATAACAAATTACAGACAATAGACATACGAAAAAACCAATAGAGGATTGACAGGAAGAAGCGTTCTGAATGAACAATCTAGTTAATCAATTTATTGTCTCCTAGTTCCTCTTCATCCTTTCTGTTAGCTCCATGAACAATGATCTGGGCTCTTTAAATATTTTTTCTTTGCCAGCTGGGACAATGTTAAGCTTTGTCAGTAAAGAGCACTGGAGACTCTGTAAGAGCAAAATGTTTTTGTTCCTGGTTCTGGTGTGCTCATTCAGCAGGCTCCTA
>NW_027967544.1:0-208 GCF_054177405.1 Leptonychotes weddellii
GAAGTTCCATGTTTTAAGGTTGTTGGACAATTTAAAAACATGAGATGAATATATGATAGGTATTGGGATTTCTTGAAGAAATCATTGATTTTGCTTAAATAGTTTCCAATATAGTTTAAACAAATTAACTTGTTTGCTTATCTGGCTATCATCTGATTAGTTTACAAAGCCTCCTTTTCCACCATTCCTAACAGTTTAGTTCCTACAC
>NW_027967545.1:0-208 GCF_054177405.1 Leptonychotes weddellii
CAGACTGTTGGGTTCACCCTGCTGCTCCGTTCATATTGAGGAGAGATACCCATGAAAATGATATGCAGGAATAGACTCAGGGAAGGTTAAGAATGCAATATTATTATGCAAAATAAAGCAGAACTCATCCATTCATTTAGCATATATTTTCAAGTGCCTACACTGTCTGGGACAACAGATACACCCGTAAACAAGTTGGACGGGGTCC
>NW_027967546.1:0-208 GCF_054177405.1 Leptonychotes weddellii
AAAAAAAAGAAAGGTCCTGGTCTATATCCTGTTAACATTCTCATTGTTACATAAATTCATTTAGTGTTTGCAGGGCTTATAAACGTAAGGCCAATCTTTTTTTTTTTTTTAATAGATTATTTATTTATTTATTTGAGAGAGAGAGAAAGAGAACGAGCAGGGGGAGGGGCAGAGAGACAAGCAGACTCCCCGCTGAGCTGGGGACTCC
>NW_027967547.1:0-208 GCF_054177405.1 Leptonychotes weddellii
CGGTCCCGGTTCCGGGGAGGCCAGCCCCGCCGTCCTGGACGGTCCCCACGAAGCGCGGGCGACACCCGGTGCCACCGGCTGCAGCCCCGTGCGCGCAGCCCGAGGCGACCGAGTCCCGCGGACTCGGACCGTTGCCCTCGCCCTTTGCCCTCACTGCCTTTCTCTCCAGCCTTCCGTCCTCTGCGCCCCCGTTCTCTGTCCCCCCCCC
>NW_027967548.1:0-208 GCF_054177405.1 Leptonychotes weddellii
CCTCATCGTGGAGCTTGGGGAGATTGGGTCGGCCTATCCCATGATACTGAGAGTTCAGTCTCATTTATCACTATCACTTTTTTAAAAAAATTAAAAATTTTTTTTAATTTTTTTATTATGTTATGTTAATCACCATACATTACATCAAGAGTTTGATGTAGTGTTCCATGATTCATTGTTTGTGCATAACACCCAGTGCTCCATGCAG
>NW_027967549.1:0-208 GCF_054177405.1 Leptonychotes weddellii
CACAGTCTTTCATGGTTCGTCTCCCCCTCCGATTTCCCCCCTTCATTTTTCCCTTTTTACTATCTTCAACTGAGTAAATTTTAAAGATCTTATTGGCTTTATTAAATGATTCATGAGTTGGGCGACATCCAATCCAGCAGATAAAAAGCTGCTCTGAGGAGCTGTACAAAATAAAAGACTTTTATAGCCAGGAGGGAGCAGGAAATAA
>NW_027967550.1:0-208 GCF_054177405.1 Leptonychotes weddellii
CTGCCCACTTCTCCCTCCTCTAGCCTGGGACCCAAGCCCTGTTTGGAAAACCACATGGAATGACCCTCTGATCCAAGGCTGTCTGCCTGAGCCCTGGCTGAGGTGCCTGGGATGCAGCTGTCTCTGATTCTCCTGCCGAGCACTCACCCAGTGAGGATACAGTCAGAATTTTGGCGGCTTCTGAGAGCAGGAACCCCGGCAGAAGGAA
>NW_027967551.1:0-208 GCF_054177405.1 Leptonychotes weddellii
ACAGAGACGCATCTTGAGATATTGTGTGTTCAATTCCAGACCACCACAATAAAGCAAACACTGCACTAAAGTGAGTCATATAAAAGTGCATAGAAAAGTTCTGTTTACACTATACTGTAGTCTACTAAGTGTGAAATAGCATTATATAGAAAAACAATGTACATACGTTGATTAAAAAATACTTTATTGCTGGGGCGCCTGGGTGGTG
>NW_027967552.1:0-208 GCF_054177405.1 Leptonychotes weddellii
CCCGCCCTCCAGCACCGTCACCCCAGCCCCTTCGTGCCTACCCATTATACCTATCGGGTCCATGCCTGGAGGCTTGCCCGGCATCGACCGGAGCCCTGGGGTCGTGCTGGTGCCTGGAGTCGGGGCATCGTTCCTCGGAGTAGGTGTGTTGGACTTGAGCCCAGGGGTGGAGGATTTGTCGTTCTGAATAGGGAAGACACGAAGATTC
>NW_027967553.1:0-208 GCF_054177405.1 Leptonychotes weddellii
ATTATAAAAATTAATGGAAACAAATGAAAATGAAAATACAACTGTTCAAAATCTTTGGGATGCCAAATGGCCAACAGAAACATGAAAAAGTGCTCAACATCACTTGGCATCCGGGAAATCCAAATCAAAACCTCAATGAGATACCACCTCACACCAGTCAGAATGGCTAAAATTAACAAGTCAGGAAACGACAGATGTTGGCAAGGAG
>NW_027967554.1:0-1142 GCF_054177405.1 Leptonychotes weddellii
AGGGATGGGGTGGCTGGGTGATGGACATTGGGGAGGGTATGTGCTATGGTGAGCACTGTGTATTGTGTAAGACTGATGAATCACAGAGCTGTACCCCTGAAACAAATAATACATTATATGTTAATAGTAAAAAAAAATTTTATGGTTCATCAGTGTAATTACTCTTACACAAACATAGTTAATTCTTTTCTCCATCATATTTATCCAGGAAAAATTCTAATCTAGTTAAACCTGAGTATTTGCCTTTTTTTTTGTGCCTGAGCAGCTGAAAATTCTTTGAGAAAGTCATAGAACTCTTTTTGATTCCTCTCATTTTCAATAATACCCACAAATCTAAGAGGACATTTAGCACCATTTGTCAATTTTACTATACTTCCCTAGTTGCCTTCATTTTCTGAGATGAATATTTCATACCTTCTCCTCTATCCTCACATCTATAAATAACCTCTGTTCTCCCATCTTTCTCAACTGGTACTCTTCCTGCTATTTCTTTGAGGGAAATGGAAGTCCTCAAATAGGAGCTCCCATGTTGTCCCATCACTAAATCTATATATCTCTACAAATCTTATTTTTTGTTTTTCCTCTTTTAAGAATGAAAACACCTGTACCTCCCTCTTTCACAGCCAGTCCTTCCATTCCTGCTTTGGATTTTTATCCTCTTTTACCTTTTTAAATCTATTACTCTTATGCATTTATCTTTCTCATTCCTTCATTATCAGTTTATTTTTCCCTACTAAATATATCCATTCAGTTATAAACTTGCTTTAGTATCTATTGTTAAAAATTCATCTACTAATCTCAAATACCCTCATTACAACTGCATTTATCTTCTTCCCTTATAGCAAAACTTCTTTAAAAAATTGTTCTCTAACTACTGTCTCATTGTTTCCAATCAGGACACAGAGCCACACACTGAATTAAACAAGGAAAGTTTAAAATAAAGAATTAAGTCAAAGTATGAGTAATGATAATATCTAGGAAAAGTCCATAGGGCTGAAAGAGATCCAAAGAAGTAAAAACTTGAAAGGTCAGCTCTGACCTCCAAGGCTGAGGTTTAAGCCTGTAGTTGTAGCCCATTTCATGGCAGGGAAGTTCACTGGTGTTCCCAGAGGCTGGGCTCACAGATATATAGAAGGAGTATA
>NW_027967555.1:0-208 GCF_054177405.1 Leptonychotes weddellii
AAATCTTTAAAAAAAAAAAAAAGAGATGAGGGGAATGTTCTAGAAGAGAAGATATGTAAAGAAGTTTGTTCACATTAGACTAAGTCTGAAGTTCCAAAGGACTCCAGGAAAATGACAAGAAAATCAGTAGGAGGATGAGAAAGGACAGGTAAAGGTCAGAGCTATGTGGAGAAGGAACTACAAGAAAAGATAATTGGCGGGCGCCTGG
>NW_027967556.1:0-208 GCF_054177405.1 Leptonychotes weddellii
GGTTAGCCTGGTGATGGGTATTGAGGAGGGCACATTCTGCATGGAGCACTGGGTGTTATGCACAATGAATCATGGAATACTACATCTAAAACTAATGATGTAATGTAGGGGATTAACATAAGAATAAAAAAAAATGGCATGGCCATACCTATGAATGGGGTGAGATAAAATCTGACTCTAAACCAACATGCAACAGCAACATTCTGCA
>NW_027967557.1:0-208 GCF_054177405.1 Leptonychotes weddellii
GACCTTTTAGCTTTCAGCCAGCTGATTTTAATAGCGGAGGAGTCGATCTTGTCTTTAGAATAGACCAGGTGACAAGTTCTCCCATCTGTATCTGTTCCTGAAGTACCTAATCTTGGAAAACAGAGCAGTGTTTCTCAATCTAGTGTAGCGCCAGGACCGGCTGCATCAGCATCAACTAGGAATTTGTTGGAAATGAAAATTCTTGGGC
>NW_027967558.1:0-208 GCF_054177405.1 Leptonychotes weddellii
AAAATACAGTGCTCTGCCCCCAATAAGCCCAGCAGTCAGACCAAGGCCTTTTCAATGAAAACTATTCCTTGGGCCAAGAATCCTCCCCAGAGTATTCTTTGGCCATTTACAAATTTCTTTACATGAGTTCATTACATATATACCCAGAAAGCAGCGATTCCAGATGTGTGGCCAAGTTCAGAGGTACATGTTAATGCAACGTATCCTC
>NW_027967559.1:0-208 GCF_054177405.1 Leptonychotes weddellii
GGCAGCAGCGGCGGGCTGGGGCCCGGGAGCCACAGGGGGAGAAGGCGGGGCGTGAGCGTTGCTCCTGAGACAGAGGCAGAGGTCGCAGGACGATCCCAATGAGCCCACCCGTTCTGTGAAGGGTCACAGTCACCCCCAAACACAGAGGGGCTTCCACAGGCCGAGCCCGAGTTCGGTGGCGGGATGGAGCCACCTCATCGGGAGGGCA
>NW_027967560.1:0-208 GCF_054177405.1 Leptonychotes weddellii
GACAACATCTCATGCGCATAAACTGAGCTTTTGCGTATTTCAGTGCACATCCCATGGCCCTCCCTCTTCTGACGGAGAAGAAAACTCAAACTCACCCTCCCCACCCCCTCCTTGGACACTGGAAACCAGGCGTGGATCAGGTCCCCCAGTGACCGACCAACTCAGGACCGTTGATCTTTGGTCACCTCGGGTCCCAATCGCTGGGACC
>NW_027967561.1:0-208 GCF_054177405.1 Leptonychotes weddellii
AGTCCTAGTGGACGAACCTTATCCTATCACAGATTATGTAAAGTTCAACACCTTGAAGAGGACTTCCTTGCCTAACCAGTGTCTCTAGCCCTTTACAGAAGAGATCAGTTCAGGTTCTTTCAAGCAAGATCTTCCCCAATGTACTCGAGGATTCGCTTACACAAAAACCAGAGGCACAAATACCTAAAAATAGTGTGCTATATGCTAC
>NW_027967562.1:0-208 GCF_054177405.1 Leptonychotes weddellii
CTCAAAATACTAATGAAAATGTCTTACTGAAGATAGCAGCAATACAGTGTCTATAACTGGACTGTGTGTGTGTGTGTGTGTGTGTGTGTGTGTGTGTGTGATTTTTTCCAACTGGTTTAAAAGAAGTAGAAATTTTAATTATTTGGAAGAAAAAATCTGAATTATTCTAGCCAAAATGTTATCCATATTAAATTTCCAGATGGTTGAA
>NW_027967563.1:0-208 GCF_054177405.1 Leptonychotes weddellii
CCAGGATCATGACCTGAGCCGAAGGCAGTCGCTTAACCAACTGAGCCACCCAGGCGCCCCTTCTTTTTAATTTTTAAAGTTAACTGTCCCATTGTTTGCCATAGTAGCTGTACCATTTTACATTCCCACCAACAGTATACAAGGGTTCCAGTTTCTCTACATTCTCACCAACACTAATTATTTCTTCTTTTTTTTTTTTTTAAATAGC
>NW_027967564.1:0-208 GCF_054177405.1 Leptonychotes weddellii
CTCCCTCTACACTACGCTAGGGCCCAGTCACAATTGTGTTCTGGCCAGTGGGGACCTGTGTAATGTACATTGTGTTCCCTAATTAAGGGTCTGGTTTTGTCCAACTTGCTGTGTTAAAAGACACTCTGTGGATGACATGCTTTTGCTGCTCAGCTTCCGGGGCCCCGGGCATGGATTTACCCCTTGTAATATTACCACTGGAGAAGGA
>NW_027967565.1:0-1142 GCF_054177405.1 Leptonychotes weddellii
GAGGCCACAGAGACGTGAGCGAGACATCGGAGCCCACCGAGATCCAGAGCCACCCCCCGCGACTGGGGGAGACCCACAGACTCAGGAGCACTAATAACATGTGTGCTGTTTTAAGCCTGTTTTCGGACTGCGTGTTGTGTGGCCAGTAGCCCAGGCAGATGGGTCCGTCTGCCAGTGGTAGGGGCTGCCGGTCCTTCTCAGGAGTAGAACTCGCCCGTCCCTGACCAGAGGGGCCAGGTGGGGGCAAGCGTGCACAGAAACGCTGCTTTCTTCGGGCCCACGTGAGGACAGCCAGGGAACAGCCCCTCCTTGCACGTCCCCTGTGGCGGGAGGCCCGGCGTGCGGTCTGGGGTCCGCTTCTCACCCTGTTCTGTGGCTCACGCTCGCTCGCTCGTGCTCTGCTGCAAGCAGCTGGTCACCTCAGGCCCCCCGGCTGCTCTGCCCAGAGACTCTGGGAGGGGGGAGGCGTGTGGACCACCCAGCCGATCCCGGACCGCCTGAAGGGGCCCTTCATTGCTTGGCTTTCATCTTTCCTCCTCTTGAGGGTGGTTGTTTCGCAGTCAGGCCCAATTTCAATTCATCTCAGCTCCGCCTGCCCATCCACGTGTCAGTGGGGGCCAGGAATGCCCCTGTGAAGGGTGCACCAGGATCACACACCGGCCGTTACTGTGGGTGGGGGAGCTTTCCCACCACCTCGGGCTCAGACTGGTTCCAACCAGAACCTGTCCGGTCTGCTCATCGCACTTCACAAACTCAGGGAGGTTACCCCAGCATGGGACCCCGCTCTCCTCCTCTTCCAGCTCTCTCCGAGCTGTGGCTGGCTCACGGGGGTCCAGGCACCCATGTCGAGGACGGGTAAGGATGTGCTGGCCGCATGGAGGATCTTCTCCTTGTCCTCTGGGCCCATGGACGTGTAAGCAGCCAACTGCACCTGGCCTGGGAATGGGGTCTCCCACCCGAGGGGCGGGCAGAAGGTCCCGGCGGCAAGTGGGGTGAGGTGCACAGTTCCCGTCCCACGGACTCAGGGAAGGCGGGAGCCCCTCCGCTGGGAATGGGGGTTGGGGCCAGCCCAGGTTCCACCCACAACGCTGTGGAGGCTGATGAAAACATGGCTGGCCGCGTTTCTGCATTAAAAAACAAAC
>NW_027967566.1:0-208 GCF_054177405.1 Leptonychotes weddellii
CTTAACAGTATCTTTCCCAGGACAAAAGTTTTTAACTTTAATCAAGTTCAACCTATCAATTTTTCTTTCACAGATCACACTTTTGTTGTTGAATCTAAAAGTTCATTACCAAAGCCAAAGTCACATAGGTTTTCTTCTATATCTTCTGTTTTCTTCTAGAAGTTTTGCATATTACATGAAATAAAGTTTTCCAAACTGTGTAGGTTTA
>NW_027967567.1:0-208 GCF_054177405.1 Leptonychotes weddellii
CCAGCCCCTCTTTTATAGACTAATGTTGGCCCATGTCCAGGCACATGAGAAAAGTTTAGTACAAGTATGTCTGTTCAAATGAGTCCTAACTCTCTCATTTGGCAGGATGACTAGTTCCCATGACTCACAATCTCCCCCTGCCCTCGCAAGTTAAAGTTTTTCACTGTTTTGTTTTGTTTTTTTTAATTTATATTAGCATATACATATA
>NW_027967568.1:0-208 GCF_054177405.1 Leptonychotes weddellii
AACAGGAGATGATTTTGCCCCTTATGGAACATTTAGCAATGTTTGGAGATAGTTTTGGTCATCATATTGGGAATCAGAGGACTGCTGGTAGCATCAACTGGATAGAAGACAAGAATACTGCAAAATGCCTAGGAAAGCCACCCACAACAAAGAATTAGCTAAAATTCAGAGACCTGTCCTAACTCATGGTGTAAAACACGCATATTGT
>NW_027967569.1:0-208 GCF_054177405.1 Leptonychotes weddellii
AAACAAAATAAAACAACGAAACAGATTTCTGCACCTTACGCCAGACAGACTGAAGCAGAATCTGGGAAAACGTGGTCTGGGATTCTGTTCTCTTTTTTTTTAAAGATTTTATTTATTTATTTGAGAGAGAGAATGAGAGAGAACACGAGAGGGAAGAGGGTCAGAGGGAGAAGCAGACCCCCCGCTGAGCAGGGAGCCCGATGCGGGA
>NW_027967570.1:0-208 GCF_054177405.1 Leptonychotes weddellii
ATGTGGGTGTCCAAAGGCCAGATCCCTCTTCTTCCATTGAGGACACCTCTGAAGGGTCATCTCAGCTCCAGAGCTACTCCTGGGATCAACTGGAACTGTATCACAGCTCAGTTCCCCTGACTCTTTTACAGGTACCATTCTAAATAACACTCCCCAGTGTACCTTCTCCATACATCTCCATCTCAGAGTCTGTTTCCCAAGGAACTCA
>NW_027967571.1:0-208 GCF_054177405.1 Leptonychotes weddellii
AGATATTTTGGGGGCGCCTGGGTGGCTCAGTCGTTAAGCGTCTGCCTTCGGCTCAGGTCATGATCCCAGGGTCCTGGGATCGAGCCCCGCATCGGGCTCCCTGCTCCGCGGGAAGCCTGCTTCTCCCTCTCCCACTCCCCCTGCTTGTGTTCCCTCTCTCGCTGTGTCTCTCTCTGTCAAATAAATAAATAAAATCTTTAAAAAAAAA
>NW_027967572.1:0-208 GCF_054177405.1 Leptonychotes weddellii
GCAGAGGGTGCAGGGGCAGAGGGTGAGGGTGAGCAGGTGCAGGGTCGCCTGTCCCGGAGACAACAGGCGGCGTCCCTCATCTCTCCGTTCCCACATCTGCCTGACGTCGGCACACCAGCCACAAGCGGGATATCTAGAGGCCGTGGGGAGCCGGCTGTGACGACCTCCCAGGACAGAGCCCTTCTCAGAGCCCCCCTGCCCCCTGCCC
>NW_027967573.1:0-208 GCF_054177405.1 Leptonychotes weddellii
ATTATGCTGCAATAAACACACTTGTATGTACTTTCTTGCATGTTTACAAGTACATCTGTACTAGAAATTCCTTTTAGAAGTGAAATTGTTGGATCAAAAGGTATACATTTTATGTTTTCTTAGTGGTAAATATCCATTTAAAGACCTTGTAGTTATTTACCCCCAATAATGTTATGTGAGAGTGTTTCCCCCAAATCTTGTTGAAAAT
>NW_027967574.1:0-208 GCF_054177405.1 Leptonychotes weddellii
ATCTCTCATGGTTCGTCTTCACCTCCGATTTCCCCCCCTTCATTCTGCCCCTCCTGCTATTTTCTTGTTCTTCATTTTTTTTAACATATATTGTATTATTTGTTTCAGAGGGACACATCTGTGATTCAACAGTCTTGCACAGTTCACAGCACTCACCATAGCACATACCCTCCCCAATGTCTATCACCCAGCCACCCCCTCCCCCCCC
>NW_027967575.1:0-208 GCF_054177405.1 Leptonychotes weddellii
CCAGGAGGGGTGAGCCTGGTGATGGGTATTAAAGAGGGCACGTTCTGCATGGAGCACTGGGTGTTATGCACAAACAATGAATCATGGAACACTCCATCAAAAACTAATGATGTAATGTGTGGCGATTAACATAACAATAAAGATTTTTAAAGAAGTCTTGACCCTGACATCCTTGGTGTTCCCACAAAACCGTCCACCTCACCGCAAG
>NW_027967576.1:0-1142 GCF_054177405.1 Leptonychotes weddellii
TGTGCAAGTGTGAAGAAGACAATTGGAGTGACCTAAAAGGAAGCAGAAAGGATGACAGGTTTAGGGCAATGAAAAGTCCTGAAAAGAACACAGATTTTTGGCATCAAGCAATCAGGCTTGGAGTCCAAAATATCATCTGGAAATTTTCTTTCCAAAATGTCTTTGTGTATAACATAGGGTAGCAGTACCTACCTAGAAGACTAAAATATTACTAAATGGGATAGTATATACCTAGGACACCTTAGTACAGGCTATATTTCATGTCTTATGATCCATAAATGTTACCATAAAGACATGTCCTGGTAAGACTGGGTCCAAGGTTTTTTAATTCTTGCTAGAAGTGTGTGTGTGTGTGTATGTGTGTGTATCTGTGTGTGTTTAGGGATGGACTTCCATTGTATAGCTAGAAATATTTCTCCTGCTTTTTCACAAAGTTTTGATTTCAACTTTGGGGTAATACTTCCTTTCTCTTTTATAAAAAATATTTTGTTTATGCATTAATAAAGCAAAGGAAAAAGGAAAGGAGAAGAAAGAAGAAGTCTGAGATAATGGACAGCTACACTCTACTATATAGTATATTTCTTTTTTCAGGAAAGGAGATAATGGACAGCTAAACTATACTGCATAGTGTATTTCTTTTTTCAGGAAAGAAAGTAAAAGTATCTTTCCCAAAAATGGTTAAAACTGTACTCCCCACAAATACATGTAAATTCTTGAGGTATATGCATGAGCTAGCTATTGTTACCCACTGATAGAGGAAGTGCTGAGAGGCACATCTTTACCTCATGATGTATAGAGAATCTGGTAAGGAAGATGGAAGTCCTACCGGTATCGTCTATTGAAGTCATCAATGAGTGATTTTTCTGGACTGAATAACTCAGACTTTGGGAAATGTCCTGCACTGGGAATATGATGTTCTAAGGCTCTGGCCAAAGACATCTGGGAATGGGGGCAGAGGAGTTGTTTGATGAAGACAGTGGACATTTTGTCAACCATCATGGACAAGGGAAATATTTAGGGAGAGTATGAAGACTCAAAACCAGAATCCTCTACACCAAATGGGTTCAAGAGCATTTCCATTTATGCATGCTTTTGTCCATTCAATAAACATTTACTGAATAGTGATTATGTACCAATAACTA
>NW_027967577.1:0-208 GCF_054177405.1 Leptonychotes weddellii
ACGACTGAACCACCCAGGTGCCCCACGTCTACGTCTTAACTACGTCTACTGCTATGTCTGAAATATGGAAAGGGAAGGGGAGAGGAATTGAAAGGAACTGTCACTTTACTTCACAGGTTTTATATGTATAAATTCACACATTAAAATGTACTGTTTTATAATTAAGTGAAGCTTTATCGACAAATCTATATAAACAATTCCATACCAA
>NW_027967578.1:0-208 GCF_054177405.1 Leptonychotes weddellii
GATGGACTCTGAAAAACAAACTGAGGGTTCTAGAGGGGAGGGGGGTGGGAGGATGGGTTGGCCTGGTGGTGGGTATTGAGGAGGGCACGTTCTGCATGGAGCACTGGGTGTTATGCACGAACAATGAATCATGGAACACTTCATCTAGAACTAATGATGTAATGTATGGGGATTAACATAAGAATAAAAAAAAAAATCAAAAAAAAAA
>NW_027967579.1:0-208 GCF_054177405.1 Leptonychotes weddellii
AGACTGAGGAGAAATTAGCGGGTCAAGTGTGTGCCGGATGTGTGATGGGGGGGCCGCCACACTCGGGGCAGAAATGAGAACATCCCCATGGGAGGGCACCTCGCTCAGGAGTCGGAACCCGGTCTGCTGGGAGAGCAGCTCGCATCTCGAGTCTTCTGAGGCTGAAATGACAGGCAGAGCGCAGACTACGCAAGACCCCATGGACCAT
>NW_027967580.1:0-208 GCF_054177405.1 Leptonychotes weddellii
AATATTCCATGGTATGATGGATCTACCAACCTGTTTATCCATTCATCAACCCTTGGTCATTTGAGTTGTTTCCACTGTGGGGCTATTGTGACTTGTGTTGCTATGAACGTCGGTGTACAAGTAGTTGTTTGAATACCTGTTTTCAATTCTTTGGGTTGTATATCTACACGAGGAATTATTGGGTTATACGGTAATTTTTTAGGGATGG
>NW_027967581.1:0-208 GCF_054177405.1 Leptonychotes weddellii
GAAGTATAGTAAGCCAGCTATCCTTTCATGTATTTTTTTGGCCAAGCTTGCTTTCTTTTGACATTTGGCACCGTCCTACACTGAGATTCATTGAACTTCATTTATGTAAAGTCAACTAAATCTTGTTTTAAGCTATCGTAGGTATTAAAGACAGACCATTTTAGATGTACTGTGTAACTATCAAATATATTGTGCAAAACTGTAGAAA
>NW_027967582.1:0-208 GCF_054177405.1 Leptonychotes weddellii
CCTCCCCCGCCGTCTATCCTCCCGAATATCGCCTCGGATTCACTTCTCCACACGTCCTACCTTCCAGAAAGTGGTCGCTTTTCTGATGAGAGAGTTGTTGCTCTTCTTTTCTTCGATCTCCTGTTGAGTTTGTAGGTGTTCAGAATGGTTTGATCCCTATCCAGCTGAATTCCTGAGAGGAGACGAAATCCAGGTCTCCTACTCCTCC
>NW_027967583.1:0-208 GCF_054177405.1 Leptonychotes weddellii
TCCCCAAATTGATTTACAGATAAAAATCCCACCAGACTTGTCTGTAGAAATTGGCAAGCTAATGCTAAAATTCATATGGAAATGTAAAGCTCCTAGAATAGCCAAAGAGCTTTGAAAAAGAAGACAAAATTGGAGGACTAACACTACCAGATTACAAGACTTATGAAGCTACACTTTGAAGACTTTGTGATGTTAGTATAAATTTAGA
>NW_027967584.1:0-208 GCF_054177405.1 Leptonychotes weddellii
AAATAATACAATATATGTTAAAAAAAAAAAAGAAGAAGAAGATAGCAGGAGGGGAAGAATGAAGCGGGGGAAATCGGAGGGGGAGACGAACCATGAGAGATCATGGACTCTGAAAAACAAACAGAGGGTTCTAGAGGGGAGGGGACTGGGAGGATGGGTTAGTCTGGTGATGGGTATTAAAGAGGGCATGTTCTGCATGGAGCACTGG
>NW_027967585.1:0-208 GCF_054177405.1 Leptonychotes weddellii
ACCACCAGGCCAACCCATCCTCCCACCCCCCTCCCCTCTAGAACCCTCAGTTTGTTTTTCAGAGTCCATCGTCTCTCATGGTTCGTCCACCCCTCCGATTTCCCCCGCTTCATTCTTCCCCTCCCGCTACCTTCTTCTTCTTTTTTTTTTCTTAACATATATTGCATTATTTGTTTCAGAGGTACAGATCTGAGATTCAGCAGTCTTG
>NW_027967586.1:0-208 GCF_054177405.1 Leptonychotes weddellii
AAAAAAAAGAAAGAAAGAAACACACCCAGGATCTATAACTTGGGGTGAATGCCAGGAGGTAGAAACCCGAGAGTTCTATACACAGGGCCTGGAGAAAAGCCATCCCCTCCCTCAATTACTTGGACCGAGTGACTAAAGTCATAGAGGAATGGCCATCCATGCACCCTGAGACCAACAAGTGGATTAATCCAAATGTCCCCGTGCACAA
>NW_027967587.1:0-1142 GCF_054177405.1 Leptonychotes weddellii
TTGCATGTATGCGATAGGAAGGTGTTTTTTAGGTATGTTACAGGCTTACTTTAAACCATTTAACTTCTGCTCCGAAGTAACTGTAATTTAATGTTGGTAGTATAGCAAATTATGATGAATAACTTTAATTGTATGTTTAAAAGTCATGTTCACAAGCTTAAATCTGGGTATCAGAATTAAGCAAATGAAATGTATGAATGTCTCCTTAATATACTGATTACAAAGCAAAAAAAAAAAAAAGGAAACACTCTGGGTCCTCCCCCTCCTCACTTAACCCAGTCAATATTACCTATCTAACCACATACGCTTCTGACATAAGGCTGTTCTTGGGGCCATAAGGATCCTTAAAAAGGCAGAAGATGAACATTAATGGACCCCTGTACAATAAGGCAGTGCAGTCATGTAATAAAGAATACTCAGAGCTAGATCTTCCAAAATTTGGGTTCTACCACCAGGTCCTGGTCTATTTAGAAAGCTGACCAAATACAACCCAGTAACTTCAATTAATAATGCCTCTAAGTCTCAGTCACCCCTTTAACTGACTCATAAAGTCATTTTCAGAATAAAAGGCAATCACAAATAAGAAAACCCTTCAAAAGATTTTTAAATCATGCACCTAAAATATCATTAACACATACCGGAGGAGCCGAGATAGAATGCAGATCTTTCTAAGCATGCTTTGCAAAGAATTGTGGCAGCCAAGAATTTCCTGAGATGGATGAACCTGTCATAAGAAGAGTCTTTTAAGGGATGACCATGAAGTCAATTTTGAAACAAAACATGATATAAATTTGAGTTGTCCATATTATTTCCCATTCTCAACAACCACTTCTTCTGAAAGGTCATTTTTTAGAAAGGTCAGGGAATGGAAATACATGCATCAGAAGAGACTGAAACAGAGGATCTTCTTTCCCATAAACTCTGCAAATGAGTACTTCAAGGTCCCAGTGAGAAAGACCTTTAAACTCTCCCTGCCTTCTACATCAGGATAATAACTGTGGGAAGTAGTGGAAGTGCAGAGCATATTTTAAAGAGACAATGGGGGATCTAGGAGCAAGATCTTGTTACACTTTCCCACAAATGCCAGGCAATTTTACTAAGAGAGCATGTTATATGATCATAAGATAGATGCAGGGCCTATA
>NW_027967588.1:0-208 GCF_054177405.1 Leptonychotes weddellii
GAACTATGAAAAAAAAAAAGCTAAACCTTAATTGCTTGAAAAATTAATTTCAGTGGAATCCAGTATTCTTTGATAATACTAAAAAAGTGAAATATTATCAAGTGAACACTGGTTGCTACTATTTTTTTAAATATTTTATTTATTTATTTGAGAAAGAGATAGCAAGATACAGAGCATGATGGGGGTGGGGGTAGTGCAGAGAGAGGGA
>NW_027967589.1:0-208 GCF_054177405.1 Leptonychotes weddellii
AATCCTTTACATGCCTTTAAGGCAATATACATGCTTTACTTTTGCTGAATTATCCATTTTTTCATGATTAAAGTAACATATACTCCTTAAAGCAAATTTTGTAAATGTGGACAAATAACCAAGATTTAAAGACGAAGGCAAAGGACAAATGCCCATTATTTCAGAAAAGCCGTCATGTGTAATAATAGCAACAAGCTATGTTGGGTGG
>NW_027967590.1:0-208 GCF_054177405.1 Leptonychotes weddellii
CACTGTGAGTGTGAGTGTCAGTGTCTCTCTGACAAACCTCTGGGATCAGACAGGGACCTCGGACTTGGGGCCCACCACTTTTTCAGCAGAACCTTTGACCATTTGTTTATTCTAGATTGGATTTCTTTTTTTTTTTTAATTATGTGTGTTAATCACCATACATCACATCATTAGTTTTTGATGTAGTGTTCCATGATTCCTTGTTTGC
>NW_027967591.1:0-208 GCF_054177405.1 Leptonychotes weddellii
CATACAAAGTTGCGTTTTGTTTTTTTTTTTTAAAGATTTTATTTATTTATTTGAGAGAGAGAGCATGAGAGGGAGGAGGGTTCAGAGGGAGAAGCAGACTCCCTGCCGAGCAGGGAGCCCGATGCAGGACTCGATCCCGGGACTCCAGGATCATGACCTGAGCCGAAGGCAGTCGCTTAACCAACTGAGCCACCCAGGCGCCCCCAAA
>NW_027967592.1:0-208 GCF_054177405.1 Leptonychotes weddellii
GAGCACTTTGTAGTTTAGAGTAAGGCTCAGCCTTTCCTACTGTATTTCTATTAGGCCACATGTGTACCTACCTACCTGAGATGACCTTGAGGTCACTTCCCTGGGTGCTTCTGCTTTGCTCTTTTTCTCAGGTCTTGGCATATGTAAAAACCCCTTCTTCTTTCCATGGCTACTTGATATATTTGTGTCAGGGTACTGCGCAAACCTC
>NW_027967593.1:0-208 GCF_054177405.1 Leptonychotes weddellii
ACTGATAACCTATTTGAAGTTAAAAGGAATGCCTCCTGAGGACTGGGTGTTAGCAGGAGCTAAGACACAAAGGATGTGGGTAAACCACCTGCGTGAGAGAAGAGGAATGGGTAGCCTGATAGCATGAGACTGGAGGACTAAGGGCGGTGAACTCACCAGTGAGAAATCCCCTGTGGTTGGGTGGCCAGAGAAAGTTTAAGAAAAAGGA
>NW_027967594.1:0-208 GCF_054177405.1 Leptonychotes weddellii
AATGCGCTTGGGGACAGAAAGGGCTGGGGAGGCTGAGCAACAATAGTGAGAACTGGTTATGCTGTCCAGTGTCCTCAGTGTCCCTGACTGTGTCCCCTGCATCTCTAAGGACGTAAGGAAACAAAGGCGCCGCTATGTCCCCTCAGCGTGGGTGTGGAGCCAGTCAGCGGGGTGACACCTGGTAAGCAGACACACGGGCATCCACTGG
>NW_027967595.1:0-208 GCF_054177405.1 Leptonychotes weddellii
ACCCCAATTACCTTGTAAGTACTAGGTGCTTACTACCCTGGTCTCTGGCTCTGGCTCGCTTGTGACCTGGGGCGGAGGGCTGCCCTTTCTCGGCCACATCGCCACCGCCACCTGTGAGGATCTGGGATCACGGAATCTGGGAGCTGTGATGCCGCCGTGTGAGCAGATACGATCGGCATGTTCGTAATTCATGCCCCCCCCACCGGGG
>NW_027967596.1:0-208 GCF_054177405.1 Leptonychotes weddellii
AGAGAGTTTTTGCTATTCTTTTCTTCGATCTCCTGTTGAGTTTGTAGGTGTTCAGAATGGTTTGATCCCCATCCAGCTGAATTCCTGAGAGGAGACAAAATCCAGGTCTCCTACTCCTCCGCCATCTTGCTCTGCCCCGAACCGATTTGGATTGTATTGTAACTAGCCATGCAGGAGGAAAGGAATGGACTGCCCTCTCCTACACCAG
>NW_027967597.1:0-208 GCF_054177405.1 Leptonychotes weddellii
GGCGAGCCTGGTGGTGGGTATTGAGGAGGGCACATTCTGCATGGAGCACTGGGTGTTATGCACAAACAATGAATCATGGAACACTTCATCTAAAACTAATGATGTAATGTATGGGGATTAACATAAGAATAAAAAAAATTCTATGTAAAAAAAGAAAAAGAAAAAGAGAGGATGCATTTTGGGGAAGCTCTTGGTGAAAAGTTCGAAC
>NW_027967598.1:0-1142 GCF_054177405.1 Leptonychotes weddellii
AATTCAAAAAAAAAAAAAAGAATTCCTCATATCAGTGAGATCACATGATACATGTCTTTCTCTGATTGACTTACTTCGCTCAGCATAATACCCTCCAGTTCTATCCATGTCATTGCAAATGGCAAGATTTCATTCCTTTTGAGGGCTGCATAATATTCCATTGTATATATATATACACCACATCTTCTTTATCCATTCATCTGTTGATGGACATCTTGGCTCTTTCCATAGTTTGGCTATTGTGGACATTGCTGCTATAAACATTGGGGTGCATGTACCCCTTCAGATCCCTACATTTGTATCTTTGGGGTAAATACCCAGTAGTGCAATTGCTGGATCATATGGTAGCTCTATTTTCAACTTTTTGAGGAACCTCCATACTGTTTTCCAGAGTGGCTACACCGGCTTGCATTCCCACCAACAGTGTAGGAGGGTTCCCCTTTTGGTTCTTGGAGCATTTTGGCAAGTCTTAGAGAGAGGTACCTAATCCTGACCCTAGAGGTTTGGAAAGACTCATCAGCTGTGTTCTCATCTATTTCTGGCTATTGGCTAGTTATAGGGTAGCAGGCATCTTAATTTTACATTAACAAGTCATCACATACAATTAGCTGATTTCATAGCAGCTAGTGATTATTAGCTTTTTTTTTTTTTTTTTTTTAGATTTTATTTATCTGAGAGAGAGAGAGTGAGAGAAAGCACAAGTGGGGAAGAGAGGGAGAAGCAGACTCCCTGAGAGCAAGTAGCCTGACATGGGGCTCAATCCCAGGACCTTGGGATCATGACCTGAGTTGAAGGCAGCTGCTTAACCCACTGAGCCACCCAGGCACCCATGATTATTAGCTTTTAAAGAAAGGGCATTTTAGTTTGAGTAGTTCTCCCAGCTTTTCAGGCTAAAAAAGAATGGACTATAAAATACCTTTAAAGCAGAACTCTCCATGTCTCCAAACTATCCCATCAGTTGAACTTTAGAACGGAATGCATCCTCTAGATCAGGTCACTCATACAGCTTAGCCTTGTCTAAGAGGGCATCACAAGGATCAGGGCACGGGAGTGGGATTTAGAGTCAGGCTTCCCTGTCTTATTAGCTCTTGGATCTTGGACAAGCTCCATGTTTGGGTTGTTGGAAAATGTAGATCAGGTAG
>NW_027967599.1:0-208 GCF_054177405.1 Leptonychotes weddellii
AAATTGAAGAAAAAAAAAAAAAGAAAAGAAAAAGTTACCAACATTGGCATCTACTGCCCACTGGGGCACATTTGCCGTGGCTGGCATGACCGTGGAATTTATTCTGGTCCAGAGCAGTGAGCAACATCAAAGGCAAGATTTGTCAGCCCTGCCCATCCGAGAGCGACAAGCCCAAGGAGTCAGTGCCCAAGGACTGATCCTGAGGAGC
>NW_027967600.1:0-208 GCF_054177405.1 Leptonychotes weddellii
AAATATAATTATTCTTTAAATACAATAGAACTTTATATTTTAAAAATTATTTTTGTGCTTTACATTGCTGTTATACTTCAACTCTAACAAAGCATTTTTTGTTTACTTAGAACTTATGAAAGCAACAGAGTAACTGTGTGCCTGCAATTATTTGGGTAAATGAAACACAAGATCAAATGGAAAGGTAGCAGATAAAAAGGTGTTGTGG
>NW_027967601.1:0-208 GCF_054177405.1 Leptonychotes weddellii
ATAGAGCCATGGAGCACAAAATCAGAACTTTTAGAAGTCTGCTCCTCTGAGGGACGATGCTCCAGTGGCTAAGCGGGGGATGGAACCCTCGCTGGGACAGTGTGGTCTCAGGACCCTCAGGGTCACAGGAAGACTGGGGGTGCCTGAGTGCGGCAGAGCTCCCAGGTATCGGAGCAGGGAAGCCGGCTGCAGAGACAGAGCCGAGGAG
>NW_027967602.1:0-208 GCF_054177405.1 Leptonychotes weddellii
CTCTCTCTCTCTCATTCTCTCTGTCTCAAATAAATAAATAAAATCTTTAAAAGAAAAAATAAAAAAAATAAAAAAAATAAAAAGAAAAATTACTTTTCAAAATGTGTATTTAAAAGGAGAATTTGTCATGAACACATTCCTGACCAAGAATATGAGCAAGGGAATCCATGATATCTATGTAAGATTAAGATGGCACATCTGTAATCAG
>NW_027967603.1:0-208 GCF_054177405.1 Leptonychotes weddellii
AGGGAAGGAAGGGAGGGAGGGAGGAAACACTCACTGACTATCGCTTATGTGCCAAGTAATATTCAGGGATCTACCATACATTATCTCATGGCTTTTTTTTTTTAATTGAGAAGTAATTCATACCATAAATATTCACACTTATTCAGTGGTTTTAGTGTATTCACAAAGTTGTGCAACCATCACCACCATTTAACTCTAGGATATTTTC
>NW_027967604.1:0-208 GCF_054177405.1 Leptonychotes weddellii
AACCAACTGAGCCACCCAAGTGTCCCTTACCAAATATTTAAAGAAACAATACCAACCCTTCATAACTGATTCAGGAAGTAGAATAGATAACACATTGAGGATTATTCATACAAAAGTAACTACAGAAAAAGCAAACTGATACAACACGAATGAATCTTAAAAACATTATGCTGAGCAGAAGCTTGTTTAAAAAAAAAAAAGAGGACAT
>NW_027967605.1:0-208 GCF_054177405.1 Leptonychotes weddellii
GTGCTCCATGCAGAACGTGCCCTCCTCAATACCCACCACCAGGCCAACCCATCCTCCCACCCCCCTCCCCTCTAGAACCCTCAGTTTGTTTTTCAGAGTCCATCGTCTCTCATGGTTCGTCCACCCCTCCGATTTCCCCCGCTTCATTCCTCCCCTCCCGCTACCTTCTTCTTCTTCTTTTTTTTTTTTCTTAACATATCTTGCATTA
>NW_027967606.1:0-208 GCF_054177405.1 Leptonychotes weddellii
TTCTTCCTTTTTTTTTTTTTTTTTAACATATAATGTATTATTTGTTTCAGAGGTACAGGTCTGTGATTCTGTGAATTGTGTAAGACTGTTGAAACAGCATCCTTTTCTAAGCACACATCCTCACCATTATTTTCAGATTCCCTGTCCCAGCCTCCTTCTGTGGATTCTCTCCTCTTTGGTACTGTGTAAGGAAGCCCCCTACCTACAA
>NW_027967607.1:0-208 GCF_054177405.1 Leptonychotes weddellii
TAAAAAAAAAAATATTTTGAGGGTCTGTTTGTGTTAAATTCTAGAGAGTGATGATCTTTTTTTTTTTTTCCTTCTTGTGTAATTTTTTTTAAAAGATTTTTTTTATTTATTTGACAGAGAGAGACACAGCAAGAGAGGGAACACAAGAAGGGGGAGTGGGAGAGGGAGAAGCAGGCTTCCAGCTAAGAAGGGAGAGCCCGATATGGGA
>NW_027967608.1:0-208 GCF_054177405.1 Leptonychotes weddellii
ATTTATTTATTCCTTCATCTCTTCTTTCTATGCTCTGATGAGCGATCTGTTGCTCATCACTGTGCTTAATTAAGTGCTAGGGACTAGTGCTTGACAGGACAGGACAGGCATCGCCATGGCCCAGTGGAACTTACTGAACACAAGAGGAGATGGGCAGCAGCCAGAGATTCACAGGACTGAATGTGTGGTATCTGTAAAAGACAGGAAG
>NW_027967609.1:0-1141 GCF_054177405.1 Leptonychotes weddellii
CTCTCCCTTTGATGTAGAGAATCTGAAGCAGAGAAAGATTAAATCCCTTGTCTCAGACAGTAGTCAGTGAGCATGAGAGCTGATATTTGAACCTAAGTGGGCTGGTTGCAGGGGCTGCATGCCAACCTCAGCACACCACATCCCTGCAGGGAAGGTGAGGCCCCAGAGGTCAGAGGCTCCTGCTTGTGAACAGCATTTGCCCTCGGGCTGGGGAGGAGGTAGGTTGTTTCAGGGGCACAGGGATTAGAAGGGTTGATCTGATGCTAGAGGGAGGGATTGCATAACTCCCATCCTATGGAGACAAAGCTCATTAATTTTATTAAGACCTTAGGGTCCCACAGTGCACAGACAATTAGTCCCTGATTGTTGTACAGAGGCAGGGGACTATCTCAAGGAACCATGCCAGCGTTTGCTATCCCTGTGGTAGGTAAAGAGGTCCCGCACTGCTTCTTTCTGTCAGGAATAACAAGGTGGTCTCCTCCCTACCACTCCAGAGACTCCCCCAGGCTTCTAGATATTCCCCCAAGCCTCTGATCCAATCATGTAGGATCCCATTTTTTAAAGTACTCAACTTCCTTCTGTCCCATCGACTTCTGTCTGAGTTGAACCTGACTACAACAGCACAGAATTACAAAACCTTAGGGCTGGAACAGTCTAAGGCTCATACAACATAGCTGAGTCATTAACATGCCTGTCCTCCATTGCAGTAGGGGCTCATCGGGTCAGCTAATCAATGGCACCCTGGCCCTGGTCCAAATCACAGTGGTTCTGTGAGGTCCATGGACCTACCTAGTAGTCATTTTTATAGTTCCTGAATGTGTAATTGGAATGCATACACCTGGTGTTTGGCAGAATCCCCACATTGGTTCTTGGGCCAGTGGAGTAAGTGATATGGTAGGAGGATGCTGAGGGGGAGTCCCGAATCTGTACTCCCTTCTCCACAAAGACACTAAGTCCAGAGCAATATCACAATCCAAAGGAAATGGTGCAGATTGATGCAGGAGGTGGTTGTTCCTATCCTGTCCACTTCATTGACCACTCTGGTCACTACAAACACCCGACCAGATCCTGGAAGAAGACAATGAGCCACCAGAAACACAACCAGGTAGTGTCCTACCTACAGCTTTCATGCCTGATGAAC
>NW_027967610.1:0-208 GCF_054177405.1 Leptonychotes weddellii
ACACCCTGACCCCTGCAGCTCCTCCTGGGGGCCCTTGGCCTCTCTCCTGCTGGCTCCCTGTGGCCGGGATCCCATGTGCTCCCCCTGTTTGGTTTTCTCCATCATTTGTCCCACTTTGCCTACTGGTGTCCTGGGGAAGGAAACATGGAAAGTAGAACAGAAACTCTCACATCTGAGGAGCCCTTAGGCTGCCCTCGCCCTGAGTCAC
>NW_027967611.1:0-208 GCF_054177405.1 Leptonychotes weddellii
CAAATGACATCGACTCACAGGATCTCAGACTCAAACTAGCACATTGGTTTCACATTATTAGGGATTAAACCCTGCTTTAATGGATAAGCTGGGTACTTCAGCATTTTATATATATTTATATATAATATGTGTATTTTATATATGTGTGCCTATATTTAAAATATGGTTTACATGGAAAAAATATTAATTCTATTTAACCAATTTATTA
>NW_027967612.1:0-208 GCF_054177405.1 Leptonychotes weddellii
CATGTGGAGTATTTGCTAAAAGGCAATTAGCAATTTCCTCTTCCTTCTAGAATAGAGTAATTGTAGCAGATAAATGCTCCTGCTGCTAACTCAGTAAGCTGATTTTGAAGCAAAATGTTTAAGGCACTGCAGAACGATGGAAGCAACAAGAGAAGAGAGAGACTAGTCAGGTGAACTGATAACCTACAGACCCTTTCCTTGGTGGCAG
>NW_027967613.1:0-208 GCF_054177405.1 Leptonychotes weddellii
ATGAATAACGCTCATACAAACTTTTTTGGGAAAGTTTTCATGTGAATGTAAGTTTTCACTTCTCTTTTTTTTTTTTAATTTTATTATGTTATGTTAGTCACCATACAATACATCATTAGTTTTTGATGTAGAGATCCATGATCCATTGTTTTCGTATAACACCCAGTGCTCCATGCAGTACGTGCCCTCCTTAATACCCCTCACCGGG